>NC_025993.2:78234728-78314728 GCF_000442705.2 Elaeis guineensis | reverse complement strand
GCCTGGGCCGCGGGCCCCCACCGCGCGGGCCTGGGTCGCGCGTCCCGCGCCGGCCTGGGTCGCGCATCCCGCGCGCCACCGCCTGCGGCCGCGCCGCTGCCGCCCGCCGCCGGTCGCCGGCGGTCCTCCACCGCCTCGATTCTCGTGCCGACTTCATAAGCTCGTATCTCCTCCATCCGAGCTTCGATTCAGGTGATCTTGGTCTCATTGGACTCCGTTTTTCGCTGCGAACCTCGCTGTGGGCTCAATATGGGCTGAATCTCGAGGTATCAAATCCTAACAATCTCCACCTCGACTCGATATTCGGCCTCCTCCAAACTCCGAGAGCTTCTAGATCTCCTCGCCCCCATGCCCTGGGGCAATCGCCTGCTGATCATGGATGGGCAAACATGGGAGTCGAGCCAGGCTGCTCGATCCCATCTCCATCGTATGCTGTGCTCCTCCTGACCTGAGACCTGCTCGGGGCATCATCCTGCGGCAATAGGAATCTTACCTTGCGACATCGCCTCTCGTCCTCCCGAGTCTCCTGTCTCGTGCCCGATCCGCCTCCTGGAGCTCCACCTCGCTCTGGGCTCCACCTGACTCCCGATGCTCCACCTCGCACTGGGCTCCCTGCCAGGTAATAATATCCTCTGCTCTCCTTCTTCCCCTCCAGCACAATCCTATCCCCGCGTAGCACCCTCAGGATTCCTCCATCAGCTACCGTCATGTAGCCTCTCGAATCTAGTCTGCTAAGTGAGATAAGATTCCGCCTGAAATCGGGTATGTATCGGACCTCCCCCAATCTCCTCACTGCACCGTCATGTGTCCTCCAGCTGACCGTCCCAATGCCTCTGATCGCACAGCTCGATCCATCCGGCAGATATACAGTGCCCTCACTGTTCTCTAGGGAGTCAAGCTGCTCCTCTCTGCAACACACATGATAGGGGCATGCAGAATCTAATATCCACTGCTGGGAAGAAGTAGATACCTCGTCAGATATCTTAAAGACATCTCCATCTAAATCGCTGCCGGCCGTCGCTACAGCAGCCACCGCCCGATTTTTCAGTTGAGGGCAATCTCTGGCTAGATGCCCCAACTCCTCACACCGGTAACACCTGATTTTGCTCAAGTCCCTCCTGGACTTAGACCGCCCTCGATGCGATCTCCTGTCGCTCCGTCTACCGCCTCCTGCACCTCCAGAAGCCACCAAAGCTGAGCTATCGACACCTGAGCTCGAAGCTGGGTTCTCCCTCTTGAGAACATCGTTCTGGAGTATCGCCGCGGTGACCTCGTCCATCTTGATAGTGCTCTTCCCCACTAGAAGAGCAGTCACCAAGGACTCGTACGAAGAAGGAAGCGACGCCAGCAAAACCAGCGCCCTGGTCTTCTCCTCAACGTTCTCGCCAACGCTGAGAAGGTCGGTGAGGATCTTCTGGAAGTGGCTCAGATGCTCCTGCACGCTCTGTCCCTCAGTCATCCGCAGTTGGTAAAACTGCCTCCAGAGGAAAAGTGTATTGGTGAGAGACTTCGCCATGTACAACTCCTCGAGCTTCGACCACAGCACCGTCGGGGAAGTCTCGCTCAGCACATGGATCACCACCTCATCCGCCAGGTACATGCGGATGGTACTCACCGCCTGCATCTGTAGCCGTTTCCAATCCCGCACCTCCATGGTGGTCGGCTTCTCATCGCACAAGAGAGCATCGATCAACCCCTGTTGGATGAGCACGTCCTTCACCCTTGCCTGCCACAAAGGAGAAATTGCTCTTACCATCAAACTTGTTGATCTCCATCTTGATTGTTCCTGTTTTCTCCATCTTCAGTCTTGCTCACCACCACTACAATCTGCGTCCTTGTACCGCCTTGCTCTGATACCACTTGTTGGGTGGATGTCTGGCCAAGACACCACCTCCCAAGATCCTTTCAGTACCACGCGATGCAGCAGAAAGAAAGAAGAAACAAAACAAAAGGAAAAACAATCAAAATACGTGGATCAGCCACAAAAGGGCTCGCCTCCACGGGGCATGCAAACTTCACTATGAAAAGAAAATTTTACAAGAGGAGACCTCACCCTCAACCCTTGTACACCCAATTCTCTCTCACATGAAGTTTCCCTCACAAAAGCTCTCTCTCTCTTGGAGACCCCCCTGAACCCCTGAAGAGCCTGATGACCGCTGTCCAGGAGCCTCCTGCTCCTTCTCTCACAGCGCCTCACGCCCCTCTCTCTCCTCTGATTCGTACGGCAGCGAGAAAACCGAAAACCAACCTCTTCTGTTCGTTCTCAGGGCCTTTTAAAGGCTTAAACATAGGTTAAAACTTGATTACAGAGTGATTAGGAATCCTAAACAAAGCCAAAAACCCTCCTGGACCGTCGGATCAAGACCGGGAATCACCTGGGCCCTCCGATCGTGCTCCGGTCCACGGAATAGTGCTGTAGACCGCGAGAAACGCGTGGGAAACGCCCACGCGGTCCACAGACCGCGCCGTGGACCACCCGGTCTACGGTGGACCGGGGCAAGGGGGCCAGCAGCCCGCTGGCCTGGGCCGGCCCGCGCGCGGGGGCCTGGGCCGAGCCTGCGCGCGGGCCTGCGCGCGCCTGGGCCGCGCGCCCGCATGGGCCGCGGGCCCCCACCGCGTGGGCTTGGGTCGCGCATCCCGCGCCGGCCTGGGTCGCGCGTCCCGCGCGCCACCACCTGCGGCCGCGCCGCTGCCGCCCGCCGCCGGTCGCCGGCGGTCCTCCGCCGCCTCGATTCTCGTGCCGACTTCATAAGCTCGTATCTCCTCCATCCGAGCTCCGATTCAGGTGATCTTGGTCTCGTTGGACTCCGTTTTTCGCCGCGAACCTCGCTGTGGGCTCAATGTGGGCTGAATCTCGAGGCGTCAAATCCTAACAGATTGAAAACATAAAAGCAGCACGGAAGAAAAAATATAAAAATAGCATATTCATGTGTAGAGATCACGCTGCATAAGTTTGGCCCTATCCAAATCCAAGTATCCTTTACATGATAATTTATATCATCATATCATATAATTTTTTCAAAAAAAGAAAAAAAAAATTATGATGGTTATTTTTGTTGGCGTTATAAAATTTTCGTATGATATATGAGAAATAGGCCAACGGAACTTTTCGTGTGCAGACCGACGTCATATTGCCAAAAAGTGCCCATACTACATCCACCGGGGAAGGAGTGGGCCACAGATTTCACCAGTCGGTGCGGCCCACCGTTTATGAAACGCCTGCAGCCAGGGAAGGAGTGGGCCACAGAATTCACCAGTCGGTGCGGCCCACCGTTTATAAAACGCCTGCGGCAAGCATCCCCTTAAAACCATCAACGCTTACGGCTTCCCAAAAACCACAGGTTTTACTTTGTTTCTTCTTTCGCTTTCTTTGCCTTCTCCCAGGTCCCAACGAGCCCTGCAGGCCAAACCGTCAAATTAAAAAACAAAGGCATCAACCAAAACCATGTGCTCTCAATTATCCCTCATCCACTTTTTCATGCTATTCATGAAGCATCCTCCCCCACCATATTTATTCTCCCAAACCGCCTCCTCTCCCCACCACCTTATCTTCATCCTTTAATCATCACCATTCCAATTGGTTTCTCTTCTTTCTTCACTTCATCACCACCTTCACTTCATCACTACCTTCAGCAACCCAGTTGAAAGCTTTCTTTCTTGACATGGCTTCTCTTGTTCTTATCTTATCCGAGCTTTTTCGACCGAAGAGCGCTCAGCTTCTCATCGCCGACTACTCCACGACTGCCCGCTCCCGCTCTTCTTCTGCCGCCATTGCCGCCGCCGCCTCCTTGGGGAAGTGGAGGAGGGTTGGAAGCAAATCGATGAATTCTTCTGAGAGTGAAGAGGTCGATGCCTTGGAGAATCTAACAGAGATGAAGATCTCGGTGGAAGCGATTTGGCCTTAGATCGTGTTGTTATTGTGGAGTTGATCATTGTTTGTACATACGTATAAAAATTTTTCTCAACTATGTTAATGGTGCTTGATGGTTAATTTCAACGAAATGGATTTTTGTGGTTATAAATCCCGTTGAATTATTATTATTATTTTTTTTTTTTTGGGAAATTGGCTTCGAAGACCTTCGATGGTCGCTATGTGTTTGGTCTGATTTTTATTTATTTATCTTTTACATTTATATTTTGTTTATTTGTATGTTTGACGTTTTTGGTAAATCATCTTGCAATTATATCGTTTCCGTCCTGCGGTGCAGCCCGCAGGTATTTCAATCCAGGCTGTTTTCTACCAAAAAAACAAAAAATCCAGGCTGTTTTCCGCTTTCTAGACTGTTATCGCACATCAATCTACAGAAGCATGCCCACAGTAACAAATAATTCACTCAAACAAACCCTTTAACATAGGTTCCGATTGCATGGTTAGAATGATTCGGAATCGCATACTGTATGCATAATAATCATCCAATGGTTAAAATCGTGAATACAAAGATCAATCATTCTTTAGTCTTGTAGGATACATTGTAGGGAGGAGGGTTGTATTTTTAGCACGAAAGATTGATCAAACTTCCTGTTGGATTGCATTTTATATAGTTTTCAAAGCATAATGCCTATTTCATAATATATGCTGATGGATAGAAAGAAAGGATTGAAGGATTTTGAAGCTGTATAAAATACGATCCAATGGTTAATGCATCAATTATTCTTTCGCGAAGGATACGATCTCAATTCACATTGTAGAATGCTAAAATAGAAAGAATAATTTGACGAAACATACTAAATATTGAGATAGAATAATTAGTGTACAAAAATGACATGCAATATGCTATTTTTTTTTTTTTTATAGATCAGATTGTTCATATAAATCTAATATGGATACATTCAAAAATATCAAAAATATCAAAAAAATATCATTGAAGGTCAAAGAAAGATCTCCAATATCAGTTTACATCGTCTCTTCGATATGCTCTACCATATAAATGGCCATTCAGTCAGCAGTACTACTGGTCTCATGGTATATGTGGTGAATCTCAACGAAAAAATAGTGGATATTATGAATAAAAAGATGTACCACCACTGATGACAGTTGTCTATGCAATCAGGCTACCATCATAGCAGAGTCCTCTCAATCACAACTCTCTCCGCTCCCAGCCTCAGTCTAGCAAAAGTAATGTCTATCTAAGCCGCTTGTAGCTCTGCTAGCAAAATCATGCTGTCAATGAGATGACTTCTACCGGCCACCAAAAACTTAGAGTTTAGGCCGTAAATCACAAATCCCGCACCTCTCTTACTATCTCTGATACTACTATCGAAGTTGACCTTGATATAACCTGAGGGTGGGGGCTCTCAAGTGATGAACACCAATCGAGGTGCTACCAGAACAGCTAGAGAGTCTCAGATATCCCAAGTAGCCAAGGTCAAACTGATTAGTATGCAACACATGACCTCTATTGCCTGTAGTGAGGCCCTCTTAAGGATGAGCCTCATTGACTACCAAATCTCCTCAAATATGCCCATGTTCCTAGCCAACCAGATGTGGTAAGTGATGTAAGCCGTCTGAGTGCCTATGGCTCTAGACAAGTCACTCTCCATGCTCCTCCGACAAACCTCTAAGAAGGACTGAGTTGGCTTCATAGGGCTAATGGTCATGGCAAGAAGGTCGGCCATCCTCCATACTTATTGAGCTCAAGGGCACAAGAAAAGAACATGGTCAACGGTCTCCTCCTCCATACTGCAGGACGAACAGGTCGTCGGGAGCTCCATACATCTAGCCCACAGAACTACCCTAGTTGGAATACAGTATCATGCCACTTTCTAAATGAACAGACTAACTGTCAGGTAGATATGCAACCTCTAGATCCAAGCCCCATCCAATCTTCTAGTTGAAAGCCTCCTATAAACATCGTACAGATCCCTAATCATCACTTTCGGGATACAGGCTGATCCCCACACCCTCATATCCTAGCTGGTATGAATTGAAAGCATAATAGAAAGCACCCTCTCAGCCAGCTCAGTGCCAAAGCCGTGGGTCACTAAACTAACATTCCACCCATTCCCCTCCAACTGAAACAAGTCACAGACATGCCTTGGCTTGATGATCTCCATATTCATAAGGTGGGCCATCTGCTCAAGGGCAACTCAGCAATCTACAGGTCTCACAGGAGATCAATCATTTGTCCATCACCCACAAGCCATCTAACTTGATCTAAGACCATCTGAGCTTAAGAACAAATCTTCTTCCATACAAAGGAGCTATGTTGAGCAGGCTGGATAACATCATCAAAGAACCAAGAACCATACTATCCCCTTATCATCACACTCTAAAGCATCCACCTGTAATAGAAATCTGACTGTATGTCTGGTAATCAATGCCTCACATCTTGTCATAAGGGACTATATACCAAAACCCCCATCCTTTGTGGGTTGACAAATCACGTCCCATACCAAAAGATAGACACTACCCCTACCTTGATAAGACTCCCATAAGAATCTCCTAAAGTATTGCTCACACCTCATCAACACGGTCTTCGATAATATAGTGTGGGACATCAGGTAGGCCAAAACTGAGCTAAGCATCGATATTACCATTGTGACTTTGACCATCATGAAAAGGTATTTGGCCTGCCATCCCTCAAGCTGACCTCGGATTGCCTCCTCAATCTCAATATACTTCATCCTTCGGAGCCTACACCTAGTGATTGGGACCCTGAGGTAATGATAGGAACCAGTGTGCTCCACAATCCCCAGCCTCTCATGGATCACTTGCCTCAAAAGACCCTTGGTCTTTGGACTGAAATACAAGACTAATTTCAATAGGTTAACTTTTTACTCGGATGTCCAGCAAAACTCCTCTAAAATCTATTGAAAGTAGGCCACACTCCGAGTAGTGGCCCAACCAATTAAGAGGCAATCATCTGCAAAAAAGAGGTATGAAATTGACCTAGATCCCGATGCTAGCTCAGAAGGGTCTAGATCCCACACCATAGTAGCCACCCACAACGCTTTGGACAAAGCATAAGCATAAAGTATAAAAAGGTAGGGAGAGGACAATTTTGGTGGAAGCCAACGGTAGATTGGAAGTAGTCGATCGAGGTGCCATTAACTAGGAGTGCAAAGAAGGGTGATGTAAGAAACTGGAAGGCATTTCAAGCATGCTTTTCAAAAATTTTAAAATGAAAGACAGATCAGATTAAACTATTTAATCTAATAAACATACTTTAGATCTAATCTTAAATGCCTATCTTAGGATCTATAATATGTTATATTGCATATATGAGATTTGAAAATAAAAATCTACATGCATGATCATATCAAATATGCAATAGTAGATCACATCTACATCATAGATTATATCTATGATAAATATGAGTTCAAAACTCATCACCTAAGCGCAGATAGCAGATCACCGCATCTAAAAAATATGATCTTGTTGGTTGCTTGTAGCCGAATAAAATATTCGATCTCTATAAATCGTTCACTCGATGTCCTGCGCTGATCGATCTCTTCGAAAGTACTTGCTCGTGCGAAGATCCTGTTGATGGCTGATCTGCTCCTTTCTTCAGATCTCTCGAACTCTTCCAAAATCGAAGATGAATATAGAGGAGGATATAGTGGTGGAAAGAGGGAAGTGAACTCTCTTCTCTCTTTGATTTTTTCTCACCCAAAAACTCTAGAATAAATTCTAGGTCTCTCACCAAGAGGAGTCGGCTCTCCTCTAATCACACATGCCTAAGAAGGCAATGCCCACCCCAAACTTTACACCCCAGAGAGAAACCTTTCTCACGATAAAACACATCTGAAAATTGTCACACAAAACTTAGGGGTTTTTAATGTTGGCATGGAGATGAGGATAAGACCTAGTTCAAATCAAATTTGAACTAGGATATAGATCGAGTTCATCTTGAATTCAAATCCAATTTAAATTCAACCGTAAATCAGATTTTATCTTCATTCAAATTGGCATTGGGAGGGGCAAGAAACATCTCTTTGGTGTGGAGTTTTCTCATGTAAATCTGATATTTGCGATGAGAAATGTGGCATGGGTAAAGGGTGGTCGGCGCTAGAAAGAGTCCAACCTAGTTTGGACTCTAGGATTTTATCCATTTGGTTCTCATCTTAATCAAATTAGGTTAGATCCAATTAGATAACAAAACTTAATCTAATTAGGTACCATATAAACTAGATTAGATCCTAATCAAATCAAAATTTAATCAAGCTCATGTCTTGATTAAATCAGAAATCAATCACCCTTCACGATTAGATCATCTAATAATCAAATTTGGTCAAACCTAATTGAATCTAATTCAATTAGATTTGATTCAAATCATATTGCTCAAGCAAAATATTTACTAATTTATCCTCCTATAATTTACCAACCCTTAACAAATTAATTTATCATAACTTTTGCATAAGGCTAACCATCAATCATATTGATGATTATATCCTCAAACGATTCTCAATTGTTGATCAGCTATTTGATCAGATGATAACTTCTTTTGAGTGTGACCTCATAGATTCGAACCTAAGTCGGTAGCACAAAAATAATTTTCTGTACCAATTGAAGTGACCATCTAGTAATAGTACCTGACGTCTGGATAGGTCAAACGATTATAAAACAACATTCAAGAACTCTGGACTATGATTATCATATAATTTATCTCTTTGACTCTCAGTACTTAGGATGACTCAGAGTAAAACTATTAACTCTTAATTAGTACATCTATAATATGTCTCAACCACATAAATCCTGTGACTCTCATAAGAACTATCCTGGCCAAGGTTTTGATAAATTGAAATATAATGTAACACTAACTCTTGAAATCAAGAGCAGTCAATTCCATCTTGACTCATACACCGACTTAACAAGTACTTGATTGTGTCTAAAAATTTTTCATCACTGAATTAAAAATTCAGATAGTCTGACACTAAAGCACAGTGAGTTGTTTATAAGTCACTGTGGTGATCTCAGATCGAAGGGATACTTATACCTGTTGGGTATAAAATAACCCCAGTCGAAGTTCGTAAGAGGCCAACCCTCCCAAGACTCTTCTGGCTTCCGACCTTGTACGGCATCTTTCTGAACTCCCCTGACCGTCCGAACTCCTACCGTACCCTTCAAACTTCTCCAATAATGAGCATCTTCAGTCGTCTATCGGACTGCTCCAAATGCTCTCTGGGCTTCACTATCAGCCGATTTTCTATAGTGATCGACTACTCTCCGAATCTCTTCCAGACTTCTTTCTGTCACGATCGATTTTACTCCGAGCTTCTTCCGAACTTTGTCAATATTCGGACTTCTCCAATAGCAGGACTTCTACAGTAACCAGACTCCATCCAAGTTTCTACGGTGGTCGACCACCTTCCGAATTTCATCCTCTTCTACAATAAGCGAATTTCGTCCGAACTTCTATTGCAAGCAGACTTCATCCGAGTTTCTATGATAAGTGGACTTCATCCGAGCTTCTACAATAAGTGGTCTCCATCTGAACTTCCACAGTAACCAGTCTCCATCCGAGCTTCTACAGTAAGCGGCCTTTTTCTGGACTCCTACAAGAATCAGACTCCGTCTGAACTTCTACAGCGGATGGATTCCAGATGAACTTCTATAACGAACGGGTTCTAGCAGTCAGATTTCTACAGTGACCGACTATCTCTGGTGTCTTCCGTACCTCTCTAGCCATCAACCTTCAACAGTGCCAATCAGACTTCAACAATACCAACCAGACCCCTCCAACGAACAAATTTCCTCTGGATCCCTCCAGCGGTCGACCTTCCACAGTGTCCTCCAGACTCTTCCAGCAGACGAACTTCCATAACGTCTTCCGAACTCTTCTATCGGTCAACCTTCTATAGCGCCTTTCGAATTTTGCTATTGGTCGACCTTCTATCAGATTCCTCATGCAATCGGACCTCTCCAGCGGACAGTCTTCAGACAAGCTTCTACATCAGACAAATTTCAAACGGACTTCTCTAGCAATCGGACTCCAGCCGAATTTCTCCAACAGAAAGTTTCTATCCGGACTTCTACAGCAGATGACTTCCGTCTGTAGCATCAATGCCTAAGGCACCCAACAACAGTTAACCCGTCAGCAACCTCAAAAATATTCGAGCTTCTCTTAGATTGCTGAGACAGAGAGCTATTCCGCTCCACCAAACGTCCCAACCGAGCTTCAGCCGTCCAGCCTGAACTCTCTGGCAAGTCACGACAACGGACACCACTCTACTCTCTGTAACAAACTCCACGTGGCCCCACCACTCTCCGGCAAGTCGTGACAATGGACACCACTACTCTTCGTAACAAACTCCACGTGGCTCCGAACGGCCCACTACCAGGCAGTTACAGATGTCGCTGTCAATCGGTTACGCTCTCCCATCTATAAAAGAGACCCTCCAGATACGTTCTCCTCTAAGCTCTAAGCATTATCTCTAAACTCTGCTAAAATTCTATTCGAGTGCTCCATTAATGTTGAAGCAGAGTACTGACTTGAGCATCGGAGGGTCTTGCCGGAGCACCCCCAACTCCGGTTTAGACTTTTCTTACAGGTCCCGATGGCGGCCATGATCCCCTCGACTCTAGCTTCTCTGGCATCGATGAAATTCTGTACCAATAGAATTGGCACTAGAGGAAGGGCTGTGTCTTCGCAAGATCCTTGTTCTTAAAGGAGTACTCAATGGGACTGTCTCCGGTCATCTTCTTCGACATCTTCTTCTTCTTCTCCAGCCAGATCCCAACCTGATGCCTCTCTGAAAGGCATCTACCAGGCGATCTACGGCCTCCATGGCCAGATCTCAGCAAAATCCCCAGCTTCGGCCTCGTCTCTAGTTTCTCAAGCTCCTTCTCCTCCGACAACGGCAGTCGGCATGGAGCATTTCGACCTGCTGGTTCAGCAGGTCAGGGGTCTCACCGAAGCAGTGCAGACCATGCAGCAGCAGCAGCAGCAGCCGCAGGCATCTGTGCAGCTGGAAAGAGCATCGTCAGAGTTTCAGAATCTAGCGATCGGACGGCCCACTTGGGCCAGTCACCCTGTATCCCTCAAAAAGGGGAAGCAGAGGATGGAGAGCCCTCTATCTGATCATGATTCTACCCCCGGAGGGTCCCTACCTTCGTTCTGCCAGAAGATCCTCAAGATTCATGATCGAGAGGATCTCTTGGATCAAAGGTTCCAAGAGATGAACCGGCAGATCGAAGAGCTCCACCATGCTCCCCCTGCTTACAGTGAGGATATTTGTACTGACCCTCTTTTTTCTTAAAAGATTATGCAGGAACCAATTCCGTCGACCTTCAAGCTCCCCCAATTTGAGAGCTACGATGGGACCTCAAATTCGGTTGACCACTTGAAGGCCTTTCGGACTATGATGCTACTCCATGGCGCGCCAGACGCCATCTTGTGTCAAGCTTTCCCATCTATCTTGAAGAGAGCAGCAAGAAATTGATACTCGACACTAAAGTCGGGTACTATCTTCTCTTTTGATCAAATAAGCCATCAGTTTGTGGCTCATTTCGTCAACAGCCGACGTCCCCAGAGAGGTTCGGAGTCCCTCATCAACATCAAGCAAAAGGAGGGAGAATCCATCCGAATTTATATCAACCATTTTAATACCGCCGCATTGGAGGTCCAAAACTTGGACCAATCAGTTGCAATGGCCGCCCTGAAGAGTGGTTTTCAAAAGAATGACCTTCTATTTTCCCTGAAAAAGAAGTATCTTAGGGACTTCGCTGATTTGCTGGCTCAGATCGAAGGATATGCCCGAGCAGAGGAAGCCTTCAAGCTGAAGGATGAGGAGGCCGCGAAGGAGTGGCAGGTGGGTGACTCCAGCAAGCTCACAGCTGAAAAAGGGCTGAGTGAAGCTCGGCCACATTCTCGAACTCCCTCCACATACAAGCATGTCCGAACTTCCCCCCCGAGCTCATAGGTAGAGAAGCCCGAACCGTAGAGTTCGACGGAGCTCTCCCCCAGGAAGATTCCACAGCTACGCCCCTCTCAATGCTCCAAAAACTCAAATGCTGATGGAGATCAGGGAGCAGCTGCCAAGGTTGGAAAAGATGCGCACACACCCCGAGAAGCGCAACCCTAACAAGTTCTGCCTCTATCATCATGACCATGGCTATGACATGGAGGAGTGTATTCAGCTCCGAGATGAGATCGAGGAGCTCATCAGACGAGGTCGGCTCAACAGATTCATCCGACGCCGGCCTGAAGGTAGGAAAGAAAGATCGACCGAGGGCCTTACCACAATCAGAGCCACCAAGGAAGGAAGAACAGCCTGAAGATCGGCCTCCAATCAGGATCATCAACACCATCTCTGGAGGACTCCGACGGGGAGCAGCCAGTGGATCGGCTGGACCGCCCAAGCGACAGAGGACTGAAGAATCTATAACCTTTACTGAAGAAGATGTCCAGGAGATTCAATTCTCTCATAATGATGCGGTTGTAGTTTCTTTAAAAATTGCTGACTATGATGCACGTCGCATTCTTGTTGATAATGGAAGCTCGATCAATATTTTATTTTATGATGCATTCTCAAAAATATCTATTCTGGATGATCGATTAGGATCGATAAGCTCCCCATTGGTAGGGTTCACTGGTGATGTTGTGCCAGTGGAAAGAGTAATAACTTTGACCGTAGTTGCAGGTCGGTGCCCGAAACGATCTAGAGTGCAAGTGGATTTTCTGGTAGTAAGGGCACTGTCTGCTTACAACGCAATACTCGACCGACCTGACCTCAATACCCTCCGAGCTATGGTATCGACCTACCATTTGAAATTAAAATTTCCTATAAGCCAAGGGGTCAAAGAGGTCAGAGGAGATCAAGTCCTGGCAAGACACTGCTATAACATAGCCTTACAAAGAAATGGTCAGTCTGACCCTTGTCCGGTTGATGGATTAGACACCCACGATGACCTTGCTGAAGAACGGGGTGAGCCAATTGAAGATCTTGTCTCAATTCCTTTGAATAATGGGAATGAAGAGCACGTGGTGAAGATCGGCTCCAACCTGGGAGAAGAGGTACGGACACAGCTCATCAATTTTGTACAAAAGAATGCGGATATTTTTGCTTGGGTTCCGACGGACATGTCAGAGATTGATGTGGAAGTTATGAAACACCGTTTAGCTGTTGATCCCAAACATCGATCGATGAAGGAAAAAATCTGAGGTCATGCACCAGAAAGGTAGAAGGCAATAGCTAAGGAAGTTAATAAACTCCTGAAAGTCAGGTTCATCAGAGAAGTCAACTATTCGAACTGGGTCTCTAATGTGGTTCTCATCAAGAAGGTAAGTGGCAAGTGGAGGATGTGTATAGACTTCAAAAAGCTGAATAAAGCCTGCCTGAAGGACAGTTATCCTCTGCCCAGAATTGACCAATTAGTGGATGCAACCTCGGGCCATGAGCTTCTCACTTTCATGCATGCATTCTTCGGCTACAATCAAATCAGGATGACACCAGAGGATGAAGAAAAGACTACTTTTATCACTGACCGTGGTCTTTACTATTACAGAGTCATGCCTTTTGGCCTAAAAAATATAAGGGTGACCTATCAACGGCTGGTGAACAAGATCTTCAAAGAGCAGATCGGCTGCAACATAGAGATCTACGTGAACGACATACTTGTAAAAAGCAAATCCTCAATGAACCACATCGCCAACCTTGAGGAGACTTTCAGCGCCCTCTGAAAATACAAGATGAAGCTGAACCCAACCAAGTGCGCTTTTGGAGTAACCTCAGAAAAATTCTTGGGCTTTATGGTATCGGGGTGCGAGATTGAAGCAAATCCAAAAAAAATTCATGCCATCTAGAAAATGACTGCTCTGAAGTCAATAAAGGAAGTTCAACACCTTACTGGGAGAGTAGCAGCTTTGAATCGCTTCATCTCAAGGTCGGCCAAATGGTGCCTACCTTTCTTTCAGACTCTCAAGCAGCCGAAGAACTTCTATTGGACCACTGAATGTCAGCAAGTATTTCAAGAATTGAAGAACTACCTCGGCTCACCTCTGCTATTGGTAAAGCCCAAACCTGGAAAGGAGTTGTTCCTGTACCTGGCGGTCTCCCCTGTGGCTCTTGCAGTAGTTCTGGTTAAGGAAGAAGTAAAAATTCAACGGTCGATCTACTACATAAGTCGAGTATTGAAAGATGTCGAAACCAGATACACTAAGTTAGAAAAACTAACTTACACTCTATTGATTGCAACCCGAAGGCTCCGACCTTACTTTCAAGGGCACACCATAATACTGCTCACTAACCAGCCGATTAAGGCAGTTCTGTATCGAGCGGATGCTTTCGGAAAGATAGCAAAATTGGCGGTCGAGCTTACGAAATTTGACATCAACTATCGACCTTGACTGACGATAAAAGCTCAGATATTAGCAGACTTCATAGTGGAATGTACTATCCTGAAAGAAGCCGAACTTGAATAAGGTAAAGCTGACAACCTAGGGCTCCAGCCAAACTCCCCTGAGGAAAGAACATATCTCCCTGATGATTTTTGGGCTCTCTATGTGGACGGCTCCTCCAACATATCAGGCACGGGTGCGGGCCTGATCTTGGTCAATCCGAAAGGAATTATCACGTTGTATGCACTGCACTTCGAATTTTCTGCGATAAATAACGGTGCAGAATATGAAGCTCTGATTGCAGGACTGAAGATTGCCAAAAAATTAGAAGTAGATCAGCTCCAAGTCTATAATGACTCCCAATTGGTGGTGGGATAAGTCAGTTGAAAACTATGAAGCTCGGGAGGACAATATGGTCAAGTATCTCGAAAAGATAAAAGAGATCATCCCTGCCTTTGGCAGTTTTGACATCCAACAGATTCCAAGAGCAAAAAATACCAGAGCCGATCTTCTCTCCAAGTTGGCTACACTGGCTCCGACTGAACTACCCAAGGAAGTCTTCTTCGAAGTTCTGAAATGTCCAAGTACGGAAGAATCACAGCTTGTAATAGAGATCAGCCATGAACCCAGCTGGATTGACCCACTGGTTGCATACCTCAAAGATGAGGTTCTTCCTCATGATGCAAAAGAAGCTCGGAAGCTTAGAAACCAGGCCTCCCGATATATCCTTTATGAGGGCAAGCTGTACAAGAGGTTGTACTTTTTGCCCCTCTTGAAATATCTCCGACCTTCTGAAGCTGATTTTGCCTTGTGGGAGGTACATGAAGGAGTCTGCGGAAGTCACATGGGGGCCAGATCTTTATCCCACAAACTGCTCTAACAAGGTTATTACTGGCCTACAATGTACCACGACTCCATTGAATATGTCAGAAAGTGTGATCGGTGTCAGAGATATGCGAATATCCAAAGATAGCCCACCTCTGAATTTACACCTTTGAGTGCCCCATGGCCATTTGCACAATGGGGGATGGATATCCTTGGACCTTTTCCCATGGCGTCCGGACAGCGAAAGTTTCTTTTGGTGGTAATTGACTACTTCACCAAGTGGGTCGAAGCTGAATCTTTGGCGAAAATCATAGAAGCAAAAGTGCAGGACTTCGTCTAGAAGTCAATCGTTTGTAGGTTCAACTTATCCAGAACTCTCATTACTAATAATGGACGATAATTTGCTGGAGCAAGATTTGCTGAATTTTGTGAGGACTTAAACATCTCCCATAACTTCATGTCAGTAGCCCATCCACAGGCAAACGATGAAGCTGAGGTGACTAACAGGACTCTGTTGCAAGGAATCAAGGCGAGACTTAAAAAAGCAAAGAGAATTTGGGCAGACGAGCTTTATTATGTGTTATGGACATACCGAACTACCCAAAGACTGCCCACGGGGGAGACCCCCTTTGCCTTAGTCTTCAGAACAGAAGCCATTATCCCGATTGAACTCAAGCTTCCATCGACGCGAGTCATGGCATTCGACGAGCAGCGCAACTCACAGGATCTCAAGGCCAACCTCGATTTGTTAGAAAAAAAGTGGGAGACAGCTCAAGTTCGGATGGCAGCCTACAAGCAGAAAGCAGCCCGCTACTACAACTCCCGAGTCAAGAGCAAAACCTTCAGAGTGGGGGACTTAGTACTTCGGCGAGCCACTGTTTCACAACCTCAGAACCAAGAAAAACTTGCCCCAAACTGGGAAGGCCCGTATGAAATCAGGGAGGTAGTCCGGCCCGGAACATACTATCTAAAAGAGCTCGAAAGAGCGGACCTTTCGCGATCATGGAATTCGAAAAATTTATGAATGTATTACCGATAACTTTGTCTTAAATAAAAGTTTCATATTCGCATATCTTTTCTTTTGGCATGAGCTTATAACGACAGGGAGTAGCTCTTTCAGACAATCGAAACTAAGCATGTCAGGAATAGGAGGAGAACCACGTCCTAACATGAGCAAAGTCGAAGATCCAGTTATTTAGAGATCGGATGGAGGGAGAGACCCTCGCAACGGCCCTTATCCGCCCCCACAGTCATGTTAGGAACAAGAGGAGAACCTCATCCTAACATGAGCAAAGTTGAAGACTCGATTATTAAGAGACCAGATGGGGGGAGAGGCCCTCGGAACGGCCCTTATGCACCCCCACAGCCATGTTAAGAATAGGAGGAGAACCTCATCCTAACATGAGCAAAGTCGAAGATCTGGTTATTTAGAGACTGGATGGGGGGAGAGACCCTCGCAACGGCCCTTATGCACCCCCACAGTCATATTAGGAAAAGGAGGAGAACCTTATCCTAACATGAGCAAAGTTGAAGATCCGATTATTTAGAGACTGGATGGGGGGAGAGGCCCTCACAACGGTCCTTATGCGCCCTACAGTCATGTTAGGAACAGGAGGAGAACCTCGTCCTAACTTGAGCAAAGTCGAAGACCTGATTATTAAGAGACCGCATGGGGGGAGAGGCCCTCGCAACGGCCCTTATGTGCCTTCATAGCCATGTTAGGAACAGGAGGAGAACCTCATCCTAACATGAGCAAAGTCGAAGACCTGGTTATTAAGAGATCGAATGGGGGGAGAGGCCCTCACAACGGCCCTTATGTGCCCCCACAGTCCTGTTAGGAACAGGAGAAAAACCTCATCCTAACATGAGCAAAGTCGAAGACCCGATTATTTAGAGATCGGATGGAGGGAGAGGCCCTCACAACGGTCCTTATGCGCCCCCACAGCCATGTTAGGAATAGGAGGAGAACCTCATCCTAACATGAGCAAAGTTGAAGATTTAGTTATTAAGAGATCGGATGGGAGGAGAGGCCCTCGCAACGGCCCTTATGCACCCCCACAGCTATGTTAGGAACAGGAGGAGAACCTCATCCTAACATGAGCAAAGTCGAAGACCTGATTATTAAGAGATCGGATGGAGGGAGAGGCCCTCGCAACGGTCTTTATATGCCCCCACAGCCCTGTTAGGAACAGGAGGAAAATCTCATCCTAACATGAGCTGAAATTGACTGTGTCGAGAACAGGAGGAGAATCTCGTCCTGACACAAATGAAGACCTGATCGTTTAAGACCGAATGAGGGGAAAAGCCTCCTCAATGGCTCCTCTACACCCCTACAACTCCGTTAGGAGTAGAGAAAAAATTCTCGCCCAAACATAAAAAAAAAGGGGAGAGAAAAAGAGAAAGCGACGAGCTACATCCGAGATAAGAAAAAAATGAACTACATCTAAGACATAAGGGACCTCATCTCAATGAGAAAGAAAACTCTTGTCAAAAATCCTCAGTCTCTAAGGGGGAACCCAACACTAGCAGGAGAAAATAGACTTCCTCAAAGTAACGAGAAGTTCAGGCCCCAAACTCGAACATCGGGAGAAAGCATCAAATTCGAATGGCCTCGAAAAGACCTTTGGTCATGAACAAAAGGGGTGAATCAACGTGACGATGATCAGAAACCTTCAAACAACGTCGACATCGAATAAGATAAAAGATAAGAGAAGCTCGATAAACGATAACTCAGAGCAAGAATAGACAAGGTAATGAGAATTTTTTTTTTCATTTTATTAGTAAAGAGAGCATTACGAAAGCCTTTGAGGGCCAAAAAAAAAAAGAAAAGAAAAGAATACATGGAACAAAAGGTAAAAGAAGCTCTAAGGAAGCTCGGCTTCTTCTGACTTCGAACTCTCGGTTCCAGCCATTATCAGGGATTGCTTTAAGTTCTCAACTTCTTCTTCCAGTTCTTTCTTTCTTAACAGCATCTCCCAATACATTTGGTGAAACCACCGACTTTCACCCTTCGATTCTCGAAGCTTCTTCCTTAGAACTTCAGACTCCGCTTCTGCATCCTTGACCGCCTACTACTCATAGGCCAGCTGAATTTTCAGCCACTGCAGTTCAGTCTTCTCCTTCCCAAGGACTACGGACAGTTCTTCCATGGTCTCCCTCAAAGATCGAAGCTTGTCAGAGCCTTGAACTGAAACAGCCTGGGCTCTTTCGGACAACTGCTTCTGAAGGCAAGCAACCTCATCGGTCACCATCTTGAGCCTCCTTCTGTAGTTGTCTATTTGCCCGCACCAGCCGACTCGATAAGTGTTGTAATTTGTCTCGATGTCCTGTAGCTGCTTTTGGAGGTTGGAGAATTTCTTCGACCAGTCCAAGCCGTAGTCAGCCTGAGTTGGAAGCCAAGATGAGCTCCCTTCCAATTGGCCGATCTTCTCCCGTGCGGCTGCCAACTCGACCTCGAGGGAGCTGATCTTGGAGGCCTGAGTCCAAGATCGATCGCTGGCGTATTTCTGGAGTTCCTCAAGCTCCTTCTCGAAGTTAGCCTTCTTCCAATTGTAGTCCATGAAGTCCTTTTTGTGGAGGTTCCGAAGGTGAGTAACCTCCACGGTGGCTTCTGAATGGCTCTTCCTCAGCCTGTGAAGTTCGTCGTCCATCTTCTTTGATTTTTTCGTTAGGTGACAAACTTTTCTTCTCAGATCTCGGATCATAGACTTCAAAGGAATCCCCTACGGTAGGGGAAGAGCTTTGGCAGGACACTGTTGTCGAAAAATAAGAGCGTCATAATGCAAATTATTGCAAAAAAAAGAAAAAGGAAGTAGAAGGAGAAAAAAGAGCTCTCTGTAAAGAGGAATCTGATTTCATTGATTGAATAATTCTTAAGTACAAGAGAAAGAGAAAAAAAATTGTAACAAAAGAAAAGTATAAAATTAGAGGTCTCGGACCTCTGGAGCAGAAGTGGAGGAGCTCGATGCCCCCTGAAGGTCGATCACAGTAGCTGCGGTAGTTGAAGAGGTCCCGATTGGAGGGAAACCGACAGCAGCTTCGAAAGGTCCGGCTTCATTGTCGGATGCTCCATCTAGAAAGCTGAGGTTGAGTTCGAGAAACTTTCTGATCACCTCCTCCTGGCAAAGCTCGAAGCCTTTGATAAAAGCGGCCTGGCCAAATTTGATATTCAGATCCCTCATCTCGGAGGAGGTCTTGAACTCCTCCACTGCTTGGACCCTTACCTCCGAGACTAGGGTCGGGATCTACTCCTTCAGCTTGGAGACCTCGGCCTCTACCTTCCTTCTTTCCTTTTCCAAAGCAGCCTTCAGATCCGTCGAAGTTTGTTTCTCCTTCTGGAGCACCTCTTGGAGACTTGTGACTTTGGCGACCTTCTCCTTAAGATGGGCAGCCTCAGCCTGACGACCTTCCTCCGCCTGGGCTGCTTCCTTTTTTGCATTTTTCATCACCTTGATGTTGGCGATGAGCTGGTGTCCAATCTGCAAGAGCGGCCAGAAAGTCAATATGAAAGCTAAGGAATGAACTAAGTGAAGAAGCGAAAGGAAGAAAAAAGTAAATCGGCCTGCCTCAAGAAAGGACCCCAGAGAGTCCCAAACCTGCTGTTCAGGATCGGCATGGACGATCCTGTGGACGATCTCAGGCAAAATGCACCTGTCGACCAACCTTTTTATTAAATTCCTATTGTTGAAGGGATTCTCCCCGGGATCCTCTTCGGAGCTGTTGGACCCTTCGATGGCAGCCCTGCTGCTGTTGATCTTGCGGGCCACCATTTTCTTCCTTCTCTTCTTTTCGGCTCCCGATGCCTCCTCAAGATGAGACTCTGGAGTGGGAACCTCGACCGAAGGGCTTCTTGAAGAAGCTCGGAGGACTGCGGGCTCGACGTCGGAGGGGGCATCAACGACAATGGCCGTCTGGGCAAGCATGACCAAGCTTGTCTTCTCTACCCTCGCCTTCTTCGCCGACCCAGAAGTTATGGCACCTTTCCTCTTGTGGGCCTTGAGACCCTTGTCTAGTATCTGAGCTGCGTCTGCGTCTATGTCTGCAATAAAAAAAGATCGGCACAGCTTAGAAACAGAATAAGAGAAAAAGGAAGCAGCGAATGACTTGAGAAAGAAAAAATACCGGCAGGGTTGAGAGGGCTCAGACCGACATTGAATAAAAGTTGCTCCTTCAAAAGGTCGGGGAGGAGAGGAGCTGGATAAGTTTTAAGTTTATTGGAGACTTCAAGGTCATCCTTTCCCAGGCTAGAAGCCCGATGGATGGAGTCCCTCAGGGAGCCCTAGGGGAGCAACTCTAGCATCAGGGTCGGGCATCGGACATAGAAGTACCTCTCCTTCCGGTTGTGGATAGAAGAGGGGGCACCTTTCAGCAATCCCTTTCTACCAAACTGGGGGGAGAAGTACCACCAGTCTTTTGCCAAAGGGTGATGCTTAAAGGTATAAAAGTTTCTAAACAAGAGAAGAGTTGGCCAGACTTCAGCTAAATGATAGAGGAAAAGAAATCCTATCAGAAATCTAAAGGAGTTTGATGCTACAGAAACTAGAGAAATATTTAATAAGTGAAAAAGAAAAACAACAAAAGGTGGGAGTGAAAGTTGAAGCCCGGTGTGGAAGGCTTCTTGGTATAAACAAAAGCGGCCAGGGAGAGGGGCGCTAGCCCGGTCAGTTGGCCTGGGAAGCTTAAGCTCATACTCTGGAGGAACCCCGTACTGAATCCTAATTAGCAAGAGTTCATCCGAGGTCAAAGAGTTGGGAATGGTGTCTGGTATAAAGACTGGATGAGGTCCGATCCTAAGTATGGGTTCATCTACAGTACTAGGATTTTGGGGGGACTGGAGCTGACGAACTTCTAAAACTGCTAGAGAAGAAAGTGTTGGAGGATATTTTGAATCAAATGAAAATCCCAAAAATTTTCAAAAAAATTTTAAAAAATAGGAAACAAGGTGCTCGCAAAGAAATCAAATGGGCGGAATGCAGAGGAGGAGAAACGGAAGAACAGCAAGAAAAAGAAGGGTTTCGGAACTAACCTAGACTGGTCCGAGAGGTGCAAGAGGGCAGTGAAGGCGATGGAGGTCGACCTGAAGGGCGTCTAAGACCGAGAGGGATGCCGGAGGAGGACGAAGCTCTCGGAGAAGAAGAAGGGATCGAAGAAAAATCTCAGGCAAGGTGAAACCCCTGAAGGAGGGGTACGGGTTTAAATAGACCTCAGGGTCCGGTGCAATAATGATTACAGATCTCCTTTGGTCGACCTACAACTGCCACGTGTCCCACTAGTTGTGGCAGACGGCTGTTGACTGACAGAATCATTATTGTGTCGTACCTAGGGTGACGCTCCAGTGAGAATTTTGAAAAAATCTTTTTGGATCGCCTCGATTTGAAAAGACTCAAGCATCGGTGTGCCAAATGCCAAAATATCTGGAAATAATCGAGTACGAAAATCAAGGGGGGCAACTTCGACTGTGAAAATTTTTCTGTACTTCCTTCATTCAAAACCCGAACTTGAAAGTAGGAGGACTAGTGTTGGGTATAAAATAATCCCAGCTGAAGTTCGTAAGAGGCCAACCCTCCCAGGACTCTTCCAGCTTCCGACCTTGTGTGGTATTTTTCTGAACTCCCCCGACCGTCCGAACTCCTACCGTACCCTCCAAACTTATCCAATAATGAGCTCCTTCAGTCGTTTATCGGACTGCTCCAAATGTTCTCTGGACTTCACTATCAGTCAATTTTCTACAGTGATCGACTACTCTCCGAATCTCTTCCAGACTTCCTCCTGTCATGATCGACTTTACTCCAAGCTTCTTTCGGACTTCGTCAATGTCCGGGCTTCTTCAACAGTAGGACTTTTACAGTAACCAGACTCCATCCAAGTTTCTACAATGGTCGATCGCCTTTCGAATTTCATCTGAGCTTCTACAGTAAGTGAATTCCATCCGAACTTCTATTGCAAGCGGACTTCATCCGAGTTTCTACGGTAAGTGGACTTCATCCGAGCTTCTACAATAAGTGGTCTCCATCCGGGCTTCCACGGTAACCGATCTCCATCCGACCTTCTACAGTAAGCGGTCTCCTTCCAGACTCCTACAAGAACCAGACTCCGTCTGAGCTTCTACAGTGGATGGATTTCAGATGAACTTCGATAATAGATGAGCTCCAGCAGTCGGATTTCTACAGTGATCGACTATCTTTGGTGTCTTCTGTACCTCTCCATCCATCAACCTTCAACAGTACTAACCGAACTTCAACAGTACCAACCAGACCCCTCCAACAGATAAATTTCCTCTGGACCCCTCCAGCGGTCGACCTTCCACAGTATCCTCCAGACTCCTCCAGCGGATGAACTTCCACAATGCCTTCCAGACTTTTCTATCGATCAACCTTCTATAGCACCTTTCAAATTTTGCTATCGGTCGACCTTCTGTCAGATTCCTCATGCAATCGGACCTCTCCAGCGGATAGTCTTCAGACAAGCTTCTACATCAGACAAATTTCAGATGGACTTTTCTAGCAATCGGACTCCAGTCGAATTTTTCCAATAGAAAGTTTCCATCCGAGCTTCTATAGCAGATGACTTCCGTCGCAGCATCAATGCCTAAGGCACCCAACAACAGTTAACCCGTCAGCAACTTCAAAAACATCCGAGCTTCTCTTAGATTTCTAAGATAGAGAGCTATTCCGCTCCACCAGACGTCCCAACCGAGCTTCAGCCATCCGACCCGAACTCTCTGGCAAGTCACGACAACGAACACCACTCCACTCTTTGTAACAAACTCCATGTGGCCCCACCACTCTCTGGCAAGTCACGACAATGGACACTACTACTCTCCATAACAAACTCCACATGGCTCCGAACGGCCCACTACCAGGTAGTTACGGACGTCGCTATCAATCAGTTACGCTCTCCCATCTATAAAAGAGACCTCCCAGATATATTCTCCTCTAAGCTCTAAGCATTATCTCTAAACTCTGCTAAATTTTCATTCGAGTGCTCTATTTTTGTTGAAGCAGAGTACTGACTTGAGCGTCGGAGGGTCTTACCGGAGCACCCTCAACTTTGATTTAGACTTTCCTTGTAGGTTCCGACGGTGGCCGTGATCCCCTCGACTCCAGCTCTCCAGCATCGATGGAATTCTGCACCAACAATACCCATATCCTTCACGAACTACTCTTGACAACAAAGTACTCCATAGTTAGATCACGTTCAATGAGATGTACTCCTATATCTCACTTGCATGCCATACCAGTATCTCTATACTCTTTGATTAATAAGACAACCAACATATATGGCACACGACGACTTATACTTGATATAGCTATTGTTCTAATCATAGTATATCGTTTGGTCATGAATATGTTTAAGGACTAAATGATAAATCCTTCTTTATTGATCAAAATAATCTCAAGGACTTCATCACAACATAAGAGTTCAAAAAGAAGATGTACACTTTGTGATAAAAAAGTTAAATAACTTTCATTAATGAACAATTGTTATACAATTATATATAATGAGTACGACTATCAACAAACTGACAATTGGTTTTGAAACATAATTTTCAACAACTCCCACTTAGACTAAAGTCAATTGGTGCAGTATCGTATACCCATCTTCAATTTATGATCATCGAACTCCTTGATATCGAGGGTTTTAATGATTGGGTCAGCTAGGTTCTCCTTTTTGTCAATTTTTTGAAGCTCAACATTACCCCAATCCATGATCTCTTGGATTAGATGGTAGCGGTGCAGAATATGCTTGGTGCACTGATGGGACTTTATTTTTTTTATTTAAGTAATGGCTTTAGTGCTATTATAATACAATAGAACAGGACCA
Organism: Elaeis guineensis; assembly: GCF_000442705.2. Lineage (NCBI taxonomy): Eukaryota > Viridiplantae > Streptophyta > Magnoliopsida > Arecales > Arecaceae > Elaeis > Elaeis guineensis. Next base: position 78,290,801 of record NC_025993.2, on the reverse strand, counting down.
TCAATGGGAGCTGCCACTCCGAGCTCGCTGATGAACTTTTACAACCACATAGCTTCCTTTGCAACATCGGATGTCGTGATATATTCTATCTCGTAAACTAAGTCAGTCACGGTGTGCTGCTTGAAATTTTTTCAATAGATCGCTCCATCATTCAGGATAAAAATATATCCTGACACACTCTTGCTATCATCATGATCTGATTAAAAACTAAAATCTATAAATTCTACAAGTTTCAAGTTAGATTTCTCATAAACTAGTCACTGGTTCTTACTATCTCTCAAATACTTAAGAATGATTTTTACGACCTTCCAGTAGTTTTCATCCAGATCAGACTGATATCTACTCACTACCCCTAGTGAATATGCCATATCTGATCTCATATATATCATGGCATACACAATAGATCCCACTGCAGAGGCATATGGAATTCTACTCATATACTCTCTTTTTTGAGGAGTTATCAAGCAATCTCTTTTCGAGAAAAAAATTTCATGGCCTATCAAAAGATAACCATTCTTGAAATTTTCTATGCTGAACCACTTCAGCATGGTATCGATGTATGTGGATTGAGATATTCCAAGCAATCTCTTCAATCTATTGCTATAGATCTTTATCTCTAAGATGTAGGATGCTTCTCCCAAATTCTTCATGGAGAACTGAGACGACAGTCAAAACTTTATTCACTGTAATATAGAGATGTTATTCTTGATTAAGAGAATATCATCCATATACAAAATATGAAATACAACTACAGAAATATTTATCCACTTGTAAATGCAGAGTTCTTCTCTATTTCTAATGAAGCCATACTTTCTGATCACTTTATCAAATGCATGTTCCAACTCTGAGATGCCTACTTCAATCCATAAATGGATCTCTGAAGTCTGCATATCTTAGACTCATCTGTGGATATGCACCCCTCAGGTTGTATCAGATACACCTCTTCTTCCAGCTCTCCATTCAAGAAAATGGTTTTTATATCCATTTATCAGATTTCATAGTCCAGATGTTTCACTATCGCAAGCATAATTTGAATGGATTTGAGTATTACCATAGAAGAAAATATCTCGTCATAGTCAATACCATAACGTTGATGATATCCCTTAGCAACCAGATGGATATTATAGATCTCCACCTTTCCATCTACACCCCTCTTCCTTTTGAAGATCCACTTACACCCTATGAATTTTATCCCTTCAGGTGGATCAACTAATGTCTATATATCATAGACCTTCATGGACTCCATTTCGAATTTCATGGTCTCAAGCCACTTATCAGAGTTGGATCTCTACATTGCATCCTGTAGATGATCGTATCATCGTTATTCTCATCGAGTTCAACAAGATCACCATCCCAGATCAAGAAACTGTAGTATCTATCCGATTGATGTGGTACTTTATTGGATCTTCTCAATGGTGCATCTACAATGGGCTTGGAGTTTGATCTAATCAACTCTAGTTCTGTAGGTTCACTAGATTGTGTCGATTCTTCTATCTATTGAGCTTTATCAAGTTCAATCTTAATGGCATTAGTTCTTTCCCTAAGGAATTTCTTTTCCAAAAGACAGTTCTAAGACTAACGAATATCTTTTATTCATTAGCAAGATAGAAATAATAACTTTTAGTTTCTTTCAGATATCCACTGAAAAGATATTTGTCAGACCTAGGTTCGAGCTTGTCTGTTTTTCAAATGCTTGATATAAGTCAGACATCTCCAAATCCTAAGGTGTGAGAGCACTGACTTACACCCAATCTACATCTCATATGGTGTTTTACTTACAGACTTACTCAGAATCTTATTAAGTACATAACAAATCAATCTGAGTGCATATCCTCAAAAAGAGATTGACAGACCAGCAAAGCCCATCATAGATCGAACCATGTCCAACAGGGTTCGATTCCTCCTTTCAGACACACCATTGTGTTGTGGTGTTCCAAGAGGAGTCCATTGCAAAAGAATCTCATTCTCTTTAAGATATGTCAAAAATTTACTAGAGAGATATTCACCCCCTTAGTCAGACCAAAAAGTTTTAATACTCCTTTCAATTTATTTCTCTATTTCATTATAGAATCGTTTGAATATTTCAAATGATTTAGACTTATGTTTTATCAAGTAGACATACCCATACCTAGATAGATCGTTAGTGAACATAATGAAGTAGTAATACCCATCTCTGGCACTTATATTCATGGGTCCACCTACATCAATATGTACAAGACTTAAAACTTCATAGGCTCGTTCACCTTTTTTGGTAAAAGATGACTTAGTCATCTTTTCAAGAAGACAAGACTCATAAATTGACAATGATTCACAATAATTGACTTCAAAGATTCTCTCTTCAGTCAATCTGTTCATTCTGTTCTTGTTAATATGACCTAGCCTACAATACCAAAGGTAAGAATTTTAGACATTATCTATTTTAGGGCATTTATTTGACGTGTACATTATACTAGACCGTGATACAATATAAATGTCATTATTTAATTATCCATTTATCACATAACACCATTCAAATTGATATCACAAGAATCTTTATTGAAGTTTCATAACTGTTCTCGGCCAAAAGGCTTATAGAAATTACATTCAATAAGAAACTAGGATAAAAGTGACAATACTAAGAATAACGATATGAGAATTGAATACAAGCTTGATAATTTTAAAGTTAGAACTAAAATAGATCTTCCATCTCTAATGTTCAGAAATCTCTCACCGTCTCCAAATCTCCTACTGATCTGAGATCCTTGCAACAAATTGTAAATATTAATAGGACTATCAGTATCTAATACCAAGGTTATAATATCACAAATAAAGAAGTTGTAAGATATTATAATATAATTATCTTGCCCAACAACCGCTTGCTTCTTCTTCTTATTCGGCCTGTTTGGGTCAAGAGAGGTAATATACTGAGGACAGATCCTCTTCTAGTGATCCTGCTTCTTACAATAGAAGCACTCTATCTGACTCTGATCGGGCTTGGACTTCTTGTTCTGACCCCTAGCATGCTACACCTTTTTATTTTTATTTTTTTTCTTTTCTTAAGGGGACGATGCCCCACTGAAGAAGATCCTCTCACTAAATTCACTATTTTTTATGGAGCTGGTGATCCTTCTCAAAAATCTGCAGCAATCCCAATAAACCATGATAGTTAACTATAAGCTTCATCATTCTATAATGACTGAGAAAGAGGAGATAAGACTTGGATAGAGCTTTCAGTGTCACATCCTTTCCAAGCTGTTCGTGCAAGAAAAAGTCGAGCTTGCTCAAGCATTCGATCTATTCGATCATGTACAATACATGATCGGTGACTGACACCCTTTTCCTTATTCGAGCATTGAAAATGGCACAACTAGTCTTGTGTTGCTCAATATCGTCGGGAGTGTTAAAGGATTTGTTCAACACTTACAACATTTTCTTCGATTGAGTATCCTCGAACTTACAATTGAACTCATCATTCATCGCAACCCGCATAATGTAATGCATCGTGGTGCGATCGTTGAGCCATTTTTGATAAGTATCTTGTACCGCACCACACGCATTTGAAATAGGCTCCTTCGATATCGGATCTATAAGGACGTACAAGATCTGCTCGTGCTCTAAAACTATCTTCAATTTTTGATATTAGCTATTGAAATTGGATCCCGTCAGCTTATCACTGTCCGACAGTGATCAGAGTAATAAGGTGGTGGCCATGACTACATAAAAGGAAAACCAAAAGCCTAATTAGTATATGAATTATTAAGCCTAAGGACTTAGACTTTAATCTAAAGGTTCTCTTACTATTTTATACGAATTGGTAGCGTCTACCTCCAATTCGAAAAATTATCTTAATTTCTTAGTAGGTACTAGAATCCATACAAACTGCACACAGGCCCGACTTTGGCCGACCAATCCATATGCATCTATAGGTAGATTCTTAGCCAATTATTTTTTTAAATAATTTTTAGTAAATAATTTTATTTTAATTTTTTTTTAGTAGGCTTTGTTCTCCATTGAAAGGTCAGGTTAGGTCCAACCATTAACATGATCATACTCGGTGCATCTAACTAATGAATGATTAGGTCCAACTTTGATCAGCCAACCTGACCACCCATTAGAGAGACATAATTGAGTCATCATATTATAAATGATAATTTCAATAGCAGATAAGCACCAGACCTTTGGGCCTCCAAAGATTATCAAACTAATGGATCCATTATCATTCAACTTAATAGGAGGCTATGATCTAGTTATTTCTATAACTATTTAATTTTATAGATCTAATAATTTAAAAAATTTAGTTAATATTTTAAAAGAAGAAAAGAGATTGACTAGCTAATCATAATCCTCCTACTGAATTTACCAAGTCAGATAAAGAAGATCAGATACAAGCCAGTCTAGGGGCACCTAAATCAATCATACTGATTTTCTTAATGACATGGGTCAATTCGAATCACTTAATGATCTAATCAAAATATAATTTATCATGTTGATCAGATAAATGAGATCGGTGAGAGGAATATGCTATTAACTCGTCATAGACTCAATCTAGGTGAGTAGCTCTCAGTTAATGACCACTAATCAAGACTGTTAAATTTATCTTAGACACTAATTGATTAATTAGTTTCGATTTGATTATCTTAATAACTTGGGCTCGACCACTAAGCCACAATCAAAGTCCATCTGGTTTAATCAAAGATATGAACTTGACCAACCACAACTATTATATTGGTACTAGATAAATCCTGACTTAATCTAATTCAACTTTTGATTAGATTTAATCAATTTTTTTATTTAGTCCATTTAATTCTAACTTTAGGTCTAACCTAATTAAGAAGATCTGATTTGAGCTAACCTATGCCCCCATATTTTATGTAATGTCATTAAATCTTTAATTCATAATTCTAGATTTAAATGATTTAACCCTTAATTCACAATTAAGTGTGTAATCAACATGGATTTGGGTTGGATTTGAAACATTTTTAATCTATAAATATTTTACATCATTTTATATAAAATTTTTATTCTAAAATTTAGTCAGCTCACCCTTGGATTGAGCCGGCTCACTACAGTGGGTTGATTAGGTCTGCGACTTAATCGACTCACTTTAAATGAATAGTAACCTATTCCATTTATCTGTTGCAACTGGATCGGCTCAGTTAGAAATTGAGTCGACTAAATCAGGAGACTGAGTCGACTCAATTCAAAACTGAGTCAGCTTAGCAGGAGTGCCAGCAACTTTTGCAAAGTTTCAATTTTGAAAAATTTTGCATAAATAGAAATAAAATCAATTATAAATGAACTTTTAGATCTAATCTAAATTTTTTATGATTTTAGATTTTATTTTTTATGATTAAAATAATTTTAATCATAAAGATTAGATATTTTATTTTTCATACAATTTGTATCATATACAATAAAACTTAAGATTTTCAGATCTAAAATTTTACAGAAAAGTAAGTTTTTTCTTTTGTGCTCTTCATCATAGGATATAATCACATGGCATCCCTATAAACCATAAGAGTTCCCCATCGAATAAAAAAAAAGAGCCTTTAAACCCTTTTTGCTCTTATGATCGGATGGTCTGGTGTTTAATCCAATCGAAGTATTTGCTACTAGGATCATCTAATCTAATCATATCATATATAAGATAAATCATAATCAGATCTGAATATAAAAAATTATTTAGATCTAATCTAAATAATAAAAATTAGATCTATACATACACATATATCATGTCATAACGAATTTGACTCTGATACTACTATAAGAAACTAGAAGACATTCCAAGCATGCTTTTCAAAAATTTTAAAGTGGAAGACAAATTAGATTAAACTATTTAATCTAATAAACTTGCTTTAGATCTAATCTTAAACATCTATCTTAGGATATATAACATGTTATATTGCATATATGAGATCTGAAAATAAAAATCTACATGTATGATCATATCAAATATGCAATACTAGATTACATCTACACCATAGATCTTATCTGTTAGATGTATGTCCTAGAAGCCAATATAGTTGACATATTATAATAACTCTAGAACATAATTTTGTATTTAATATATTGATTTGATTAATAAAATGATAAATTTATTTTTATTCAAGTATGATGTGTCATTGAATCGTCTATGAAATTAGTTTTCGATACATATTCTCAAAATATTGAGAATTAGAGACATGTATTTAATTTCTAAATACTCTTGATCATAGAATCATCATGAAGATGGTGATCGATCTGGATAGATCAATGCACAGATCACTTTTTTTGAGATAGATGAGTCTCTAGTCACAGTATAGAGACACTGAAAGATGAGTGCAGATAGTTGTTAGAGAATAACTAGTACTGAACGTGATCGTACGAGAGATCACTTAGATTTCTATTCAATCATCAATGATTGTCTCGATACTGTAGCTGTGTGAATGATTCTTTGATCTGAGATTGTACTACTGCTTGTAGTGAGGCTGCTGGAGTTTGACTGACACATAAACATGGATCTTAATAAGCCCTTGTAGTGAATATTGGTGATAGTTGATCCACTGTAGAAATAGGATGCACATCAAGATGGAATCTATCAATCTTGATAGAGAGAAGTAGTTCTATGAGATTTAAAAGACTAAGTCCAAGAATCCATGACCATAGTAGTATGATTGATGAAAAAATTTTTCATAAGAATCACATTTGGACTTGAACTAATTGAATCTATTATATGACTGATGTTGAGGTTTGATAATTTATCCATGACCTGCCATCAAGTTGAAACTCATGATAGAGGGACTGAATCATATGTTAACTACACCTAGAGGTTTATTTCAGTTCTACTAGATTGTCACTACATACTGCTAGGTGTCACTGATAGATTATGAGAGCTCACTAAGATTATTCTGGATCGACAATCCTTGATGAGTTAGAGTGAAATTATTCTGATCCATTGAAAAGAGTTTCAATGATACTTTGATAGAGATCATTGTATATCTCACTAGCAGATAGAATTGAATCTATGGGATCACACATAAAAAAGATTAGACCTAAAATTTGCAATTGAGATTATGAAGTGTTAATTGGATTTAGAGAAATTCGATTGGGTTCGAGGTAACCTTGCTAGCATATGGTTGAACCCAATTCTTCTTTTCATTTGAATTTCTTATTTGATAAGATAATTTAAATTTAATTATTTGCTAATAACCTATATAAATAAGATTCATTTGACTCCAATTGTTGGGTGTCAAAAATTTGGATCATATGAAATAAGGGTGCAAGTCTCTTATTAATTTTTTTGATAGTTATTATGGGGCACCACCTTGATTGGATCAAGTTGGGTGTCTCCTATGATTAGAGGGCCTTTTAATCTGATATGAGATGTCCCTTGGATGCAAAAAAGATGTGTTTAATTGGGTGCAAGGGCTCCAAGAGTTGGTGCCTAATAGGATTCTTAATTTAAGTTAAATAACTTATGTTATTAGGAAACCTAATACAAGTAGGACTTGTATTATGAGATTGAATAGGATTCAATCCTCATGCCTATCTAAAAAGACCTCCCCTAAAATTCCTAGAGCATCCAATGAGCAGCCCACATGCCCCATAGGAGGTGCCCACACCCTCTCTTCCTCTCCCTTTCTCTTCTCCTTTGGCATCCCACATGTCCCACCTAGTTGGGACGTCCCACTTCTTCCTCATGCCCAAGCTGTTGGGCATCCCTCCATTGCTAGTTTTCAGAGTTTGGTAGCAGCACAAAGCAAGAGAGAAAGGCAAGAGAAGAAGAGAAGAAGAAGATCAAGGAAAGAGATCAAGTGTTGATCGCGATCCAAGCTTCGTTTAGATTCAGCAGGCTAAATTTTTTTGGAAAAAAAAAATTAATTTAAAGAGGACTGCTCTAGATTGATCTCAAGTAGATATCTATAGAGGTCAGACACTTATGTGGTTAAAAAAAAATCTCTTCTTTTTCAGATCTAAATTTGAAGAAAAAGATTGCAGAAGAGGTATGTGATTTAATCATAATCTGAATTTCAGCATATATCAATTTTAGTACATGAACTAGATCCTTGTGGTTTTATATTTTTATGCATGCATGATTCAACTTAAAAATATTTTAATTTTGTATTCCACTATGGTGCTTAGAAAATAAAGTTTTGAAACATACATGCATGCCCCTAACCTCAAATTCCAACAGTGGTATCTGAGCCATGAGTTTCATATTGCTGAAATTATCATACATATTTTAAAAAAGATTATAAAATCTGATTTCTTCTTGATACATGAGATGTATAGATGAATCTTTGAATCTAAAATTTAATTTTGAATTTGATTTTAGAACATATAGTTGATATGTCAAAATATGCATAGATCTGAATTTTGATCTAGAATTATTTCTAGTTCATGTTCACATGATATGTAGATGCATGCATGAACCTGAAATTTTATATGACCTGATTTATAATTTATATATGAGATATGTGATTGCATATTTAGGTCATAAAATTATTTTTGATATGATCCATGATTAGTATATGAGATATATGATATCATATAGTAGATCTGAATTTTACATGCATATATGTGATCTATATTTGTATGTTAAATCTGAAAATTATTTTTATGATTTAAAATTTATTTTTATACAAAAAATTTAGATCTAAAATTTAATTTTAGAATATAAAATTTGTATTTGTGCATAAGGATTTTGGTTATGAAAAAATTATAAATTAGGTCATGTAATAGGATTGCATCTAAGATTTTTGATTTAAGTATATGGGTCTAATTCAATTAAGTAATTGATCGAACTGAATAAAGTATTGATTAGACTCAGATCAATTAAGTTAAATAATTATATAATTATTATTGATCAAATTGATTGAGTCTCATATGTAGAATCGATTAACCTAAAGACCTAATTCGGCTCGTTGGTTTGAGCCCGATTCGCTTGAGTTAATCTGTTTGGACAAATTGACCTATTAGTGTCTAAGGCAAATAATTGAGATGTGGTTATTTAATTAGTTCTGTTCATTTATCTGACCAATTTATTGGTGTCTAAGGAAAGCAATGGGGAGACAACCACTGATCTCGACTTATCTGGCCAATTTGAAAGATTGATTCTTAAATTGGGTTGCTTAGTGATTTGGTTTAGCCCATGCCAATTAGATCGATCATATGATGACTGATTAGATGAGACTTAAACCTAAACCTCTCCATAAATATTAAGTCCATAGGTCTTTCACTGTTATAGATGTGCGGGCGTGCTACCGATGTTGATTGTTCTCAGTTGGTCACAGTGGTTCAGTTGCATTAAAAACATGCAACCACTCTATTAGCAAAGAGTTGTTCTAGGATAAGGATGGGGTTGGGCCTAATAACTGTTAGGTGAGGGATCCAATGACGGCCTTACATCTGCTTGTGAATGGTGTGTCAGGCTTAATTAAGAAGTGTAGGCAATAACTATTAGGTAAGCCCACATAACTTAGAGACCAAATCACTACAATATGCTTGGAGAAGCATCTGGGCAAAGAGTTACCTACGCATCGGTGTACATGTTACCAATAACTGTTAGGTGAGGTGCATGACAATGGTGGGACCACAGCACCCACTAAGAATCCTTTATCGTGTTAGGATTTTCATTTTCTTTTCAGGGAGTGGAGAGATCCGATAAATTAATGGAAGTCATTGTTTACATCTTAAAGTTTCTAGAAGCAAATATAATAATTAAGTATAAAAGTCTAACTTGAATCTCTACTCTCGTAGTTAAACAATGTCAGCCTTAAACTCTTTAGCCCGCATCCTTGAAACCAATCGTTTGACTGGTATAAATTACAAAGATTGGCTCAGAAACCTCAAAATTATCCTGACTTTTGAAAAACTAGATCATGTACTTGACCAGGAACCCATAGTGTTACCAAACCGTCCTACTATTGAGCAAAAAGTTACTTTTGAGAAGTGGACGGATGAAGACAGTCGGGTCAAGTGCTATATACTAGCTTTTATGTCAAACGAGTTGCAAAGCCAGTATGAGCATATGCCCACTGTCAGAGCTATGATAACTCACTTGCAAGAGTTGTATGATGAGCAGAGCCATACTGCATGCTTCGAGGCATCCAAAAAATTCTTCAATCTGAAGATGTATGAAAGGCAGTCTGTCCATGAGCACTATATAATAGTAATCAAAGACATTAAGGAGCTTCGAAAGCTCAGGCTTGAAATGCAAAAAAAATTACAGATGAATTTGATCTTTCAATCCTTTACAAATTTATATAATCAATTTATTATAAATTTTCATATGAATAAACTTGACTGCACTATACTTGAACTAGTCAACATGTTGGTCACTACAGAGAGAATCTTGAAGAGTTCAAGGGGTACTGTTCTCGCTGTGGACCGAACTTCTTTCAAGAGAAAGTCTATTAGAAAGAAGAAGGTTAAATTTGCTAAGAAGTAGAAAAAGAAGAGTAGGCCAAAGAAGAAAGTTTTTAATAAGGCCGAAGCAAAGAAAAAATATTTCCACTGTCATGCTAAAGGCCACTAGAGAAGGAACTGTCCAAAATACCTAGAGAGGCTAAAGACCCAAAAGGGTGATAAACCTTCTGAAGGTATGTTTGTAATTGAATCTAACCTTACTATTTCTTCTACTTTTAGTTAGGTATTAGACTCTGACTCGAGTGCTCATATATATACCTCAATGCAGAGTTTGATAGAAAGTAGGAGGTTGAGAGAAGGTGACATGATCCTTCGGATCGGTAATAGAGCAAAAATTACTGCAGAGGTCGTTGGCACTTATTCTCTTTGATTATCATCTAGTGTTAGATTAGATTTAAAAGATAGTTATTATATTCCTGTAGCTAGTCGAAATTTAATTTTTGTGTCTGTGCAAGCACAGGAAGGTTTTGAAATTAGTTTTAATAAAGACTTTTGTTCCATTTATTTATGAAATAAATTGATTGCATGAGATCTTTTAATTGATAGTTTTTATCATTTGCATGTTGATGTGAATGTAAACTTAAACGAGCAAATAGTGAGTACAGTAGGATAAAAGAGACCCAAAGATGAAATTAACCAAAAGTACTTGTGGCACCATGACTAGACCATATTGGAGAAAATAGAATAAACGACTAAAAAAGGATGGGATCCTTGACTCTCTTAAACTAAAATCGTATCCAGCTTATGAATCTTGCCTTCAAGATTTTTGGCCAAATTACCCTTTGTAAGACATGGAAAAAGGGCCACTGAGTTACTTGCCCTAGTACACACTGATGTGTGTGGGCCATTTGATGTGCAGATCAGAGATAGTTATACCTACTTTATTACTTTTATCAATGATCTGTCTAAGTACGAATATGTGTATATGATAAAACTTAAGTCTGAGTCTTTTGAAAGGTTCAAAGAATTCAGACATGAAGTAAAAATACAAACAGACAAACTCATTAAGGTTCTTCGATCTGATCAAGGAGGTGAATATCTTAGTCAGAAATTTTTGAGATATCTTAAGGATAATGGTATAGTCTCTTAATGGATGCCTCCCAAAATACCTTAGCTCAATGGGGTATCTGAAAGAAGGAACGGGATCCTATTGGATATGGTCAGGTCCATGATAAGCTTCACTGATCTACCCTTATATCTTTGGGGACATGCCTTGTTAACCGCAATTCATCTTTTGAATAGGGTTCCATCAAAATTCATTCATACTACACCATATGAGATATGGTTTGATAAGAAGCTGAGTCTAGGTTATCTTAAGACTTGGAGATGTCTGGCTTATATCAAGAGACAGATGATGGACAAATTAGAGGATAGATCTATTATAGCTTACTTTATAAGGTATCCTAAAGAATCTATAGGATATTATTTCTACTTTTCATAAGATCACAATGTGATTGTAAGTCAAAATACTATATTCTTAAAAAAATAATTTATCCAGGATGGTGGCAGTGGGAGGTTAGTTGAGTTCGAAGAGAAGATCTCTGAAGAGCCAAGAGCTATAGATCCTCAGAATTTCGTTGTCCATGAGTCAGTAGTAGATGTTCCTTAACCACCTCATAGATCTAGCAGGATCTTCTGACCTCTTGAAAGGTACATGGATATGCTTACGGAGGAAGTAAAAAAATATTCCTTATGGGAGATAGGGTCATAGTGATGATCCTAATACCTTTGACGAAGAAATATCTGACATCCATTTTGAGAACTGATTAGATGCTTTGAAGTCAAAAATTGACTCGATGCACTCGAACCAAGTCTGGATCTTAGTGGATCCACCTAAGGATATTGTACCTATTAGGTCTAAATAGATCTATAAAAGGAAGATAGGTGTCGATGGTAAGTTAGAGATGAAGGAACCAGATCTAGGGTTTCAGGATTAGATCTTGAAATTTTTTCAAGATCATGCAGCGAAAGACTAAAATAAATTAAAATTTATTTTATAAAATCAAAAAATTCTAGATCAAAGATCCTATTACATGATTATTACATGGCCTTAAATCAAAAATTAAAACATATAGAGAATGAACTACATGTTGATCATATCAACATGTTTCTATGCTACATCTAATGTATGTAATAAACAATAGATCAGATCTATTATCTTGTAAATTAGATGTTCTAATCTTGCTGATCCGAGTTTGAGGATAATGTTGCGAGCTGCAGATGCATCCGGTCTCTATGAATCGTCCACACGAACCCACGAATCTCGATCAGAAGTTCTGCTCTAGAAAATCAGCACAGTATGCTAGTACTGTGCTGATCCTTCTTCGATGGTTGATCAGGTGCCTCCTTCTTCTTGATTTAGACTCTTCCAAAGATAAAAAGTAGGAGGAGGAGATTCAGATCTGAGACGCTCTTAGAAAACTCAAGATGGAGGAAGGAAAGAGATGAACACAACAATCCTAGAAGAAGACCCTCTTCTTCTTCTCTTTGCTCTCTCTAAACACCCTATCTTGTGTCTATTATATCTCCATGCCCCAACCTTCTTTCTCTCTAATTTTTGGATGCCCCAAAGGTCTCTCTTTGATCTATTTTTATAAAAATTTTATCAAAAAATTTATTTTATATAGAGGATATGATAGAGTCCTTGTCTAGGTCAAATACCTAGTCAAGGTTTATCCAAACATGGCAAGATAAGGGGCGCCCAACTCTTGGGTGCCCCCTCCTTCTTTTTATGCATGGACCAATAGCAAAGGGTGCCTATCAAGTGCCATAAAAGCTGTAAAAATCTCAAGAAAAATTTGGATAAAATCGATGCAAAAAAAAAGGAAAGAGTTTTGAATTTCTAAAACTCTATCTCATAGAATTTGAAATCCAAACTTATTCCTACTTTGATTTGATCCACAACTATCTTTCATATAAGAAAGAAGAGAGAAAACCTTCTGGGCATGGTGAAGTCCTAGAAGAAAATTTTTTTCACACAAAATAAGAGAAAATTGATGTGGAATAAGAGAGAGAGAGCGTGGGGGGCTTATGTGGTGCAAGGTAGAATTCTAGTCTTACTAGGATTCTATCTTATGACTTGTTTTAATTTAGTTTCTCAAACCAAATCAAACCAAAATTAGATCAACCCAATTAAAATAGGTCTTAATCCAATTAAAAATCTAATTTAATCAAATTAAATTAGATTTAAATCTATTTTAATTTTTTAATCAAATTAGAAATTAGGTTGACCCAAGTCCTAATTGAACTAGGACTAGTTTTTTCTTGCACTTGGCTTATCCAATAAACTAATTGGACTTGATCCAATCAAGCCCAAACTAAATCTAATTAAATTATATTCAATTAGACTTAATCTTAGCCCATTGGCTTAATCAAGTTAAACCAATTAGTAATCAAATTGCTAATTGATCCTCTGCAACACTTGCACTAGGTTAAATGTCAATCGTATTGATCGTTTAACCTTAAAACAATTCTTAATCATTGATCAACTATCTGATTGGATCATGAACTCTAATGTGTGTGATCTCATATGTCTGAACCTAAGTCGGTAGCACAAAAATAAATTTTTATACCAATCGAAGTGACCATCTAGCAATGATACTCGACGGTCGGATAGGTCGAATGTGTAGAACAACATCCTTAGAACCCATGCGAATATAGTTTTCATATAATTCATCCCCTTGATCAAAATGATCATAAGATATCTCAGAGTTCAACTGTCAACTCTGATTAGGTTGTCCACATTGTATTTCAAAATATCAAATCCATCTGATGGATTATCCTGACCAAAGTTTTGCTAAATTGAAATATAGCGACTCATACTTCTCCAACTCTTAGAGTGGTCAATCTCATCTCGATCACACTCTGACTTTGCAAGTACTTGACTATGTCCAAAAACCTTCCATCACTGAATTAGAAATTCAGTTAGTCCAGTACCAAAACACAGTGAGTTGCTTGCAAGTCACTGAGGCGATCTCAGGTCTAAGGGACACTTATACCTATATCCCATCAGAGATATTCTCGACAGCAGAATACTCTGGAGTTGGTCACGTTCAATGACTATGTACCCTTATATCTCATCTGTATGTCATACCAGTATCTCCACACTCCTTAGTTAAGAAGACAACCAATCCATATGACCTACAGCGACCAATGCTTGATAGAAGCTGTCGTCCTTATTAACAGTCTATCATTTGGTCGTGAACAATTTTTAGGACTAATCGATAAATTCTCTCTTTATTAAACTTAAATAGTCCTAAGGACTTCATTATAACAACGGAGTTCGTTAGAAGATAAAAATTTATGATGAAAATATCAAAAATATATTTTATTTATTAACAAATCAATTACAATACTTGGTTGCTCAACCGTCAACAGCTTGACGATTGGCTTTTGGGATATATTTTTCAACAACTCCCACTTATTCTAAAGCCATTCAGCACAGTATCTAATACCCATCTTCGACTTATGATTGTCGAACTTCTTTATCGCCAGGGCATTTGTGAAGGGGTCAGCCAGATTCTCCTTTTCGTTGATCTTCTGAAGGTCGACGTCACCTCGATCCATGATATCCTAGACCAGATGAAAGCAATGCAAAATGTGCTTCGTCCACTGGTGTGCTTTGGATTCCTTCGCCTGAGCTATGGCACCAGTGCTATCACAGTAGAGCAGGATCGGACCATCGAGGGAGGGTGCTACTCCGAGCTCGATGATGAATTTTCTCAGCTACACAGCTTCCTTCACGATATCCGATGCTGCGATGTACTCCACCTCGCAAACAGAGTCACCACAGTATGTTGCTTGAAACTCTTCCAGCAGATAGCTCCACCATTCAGAGTGAAGATATAACCCGACATGCTTCTACTGTCATCATGGTCAGAATGAAAGCTGGAGTCTATGAACCCCATAAGTTTCAGATCTGACTCGTCATAAATCAACCATTGGTCTTTAGTATTTCTCAAATACTTAAGGATGATTTTAACCACTTTTCAATGGTTTTCTCCATGATCAGATTAGTATCTACTCACTACTCCTAGTGAGTATGCTATATCTGGCCTTATACATATCATGGCGTACATGATAGATCTCATGGTCGAAGCATATGGGACTCTACTCATATGCTCTCTCTCTCTTCAGGAGTTGTCGAACAATCATTCTTAGAGAGAGAAATTCTATGGCCTATCGGTAGATAGCCCTTCTTGGAATTTTTCATGCTGAACCTCTTCAGTATAGTGTCTATGTACATGGACTGAGATAACCCAAGCATCTTTTTAGATCTATCCCTATAGATTTTTATCTCTAGGATGTAGGATACTTCACCCAAGTTCTTCATGGAGAACTGCGATGACAACCAAATTTTTATTCCCTGTAGTGCGGGGATGTCATTCCCAATTAAGAGAATGTCATCCATGTACAAGACAAGAAATACCACAACTGGACCATTTGCCCATTTATAGATGCAGGGCTCTTCTCCATTCTTAATGAAGCCATACATTTTGATCACCTTATCAAAACGTATGTTTCAACTCTAAGAAGCTTGCTTCAATTCATAAATGGATCTCTGAAGCTTGCACACTTTGAACTCATCTATGGATGTAAACCCCTCAGGTTGTATTATATACACCTCTTCGGTCAGCTCTCCATTCAAGAAAGCTATCTTTACATCCATCTGTCAGATCTCATAATCCAGATGGACAGCTATTGCAAGCATTATCCGAATGGATTTGAGCATTGCCACAGAAAAAAATATCTCATCATAGTCAATACCATAACGTTGAAGATACCCCTTTGCAACCAGATGGACTTTATAGGTCTCCACCTATCCGTCTGTGCCCCTCTTCCTTTTGAAGATCTATTTACACCCAATGGGTTTAACCCCTTCAGGTGGGTCAACCAATGTCCATACATCATTGACATTCATGGACTCTATTTCGGATTTCATGACTTCAAGCCATTTTTCAAAATCAGATCTCTGCATTACATCCATATAGGTGATCGGATCCTCATCGTTCTCATCGAGTTCGATGGGATCACCATCTCGGACTAAGAAATCGTAGTATCTATCTGGCTGACGTGGTACTCTATCAGATCGTCTTAATGATGCAGGTACATTGGACTCTGGATTTGATCTAATCAAATCTGACTCAAGTTTAGCTATTGGTGTTGGTCCTTCTACCTGTTGAACTTCATCAAGTTCAACCTTAGAGGCAACGGTTCCTTCACCAAGGAACTCCTTTTCTAAAAAGGTTGCCTTAAGGCTGACGAACACCTTTTGTTCATCAACATGATAGAAAAAATATCTTTTGGTCTCTTTAGGGTACACTATGAATGTGCATTTGTCAAACTTAGGTCTGAGTTTATCTGTAACTAATCATTTGACATAGGTCGGGCACCCCCAAACCCTAAGGTGTGAAAGTGCTGGCTTACGTCCTGTCCATATCTCATATGGAGTCTTAATTACAAACTTACTTGGAATCATATTTAATAGATAACAGATCGATTCGAGTGCATATCCCCAGAAGGATATCGACAAGCTGGCAAAATCTATCATAGATCAGATCATGTCTAACAGAGTCCGATTTCTCCTTTCAGATGCACTATTATGCTGTGGTGTTCCTGGAAGAGTCCATTGGGAGAGAATCTCATTCTCTCTTAGGTATGTGAGAAACTCATCAGAAAGGTATTCCCCTCCTCAGTCAGACTGAAGAGTTTTAATACTCTTTCCAGTTTATTTTTCTACTTCACTTCGAAATCCTTTGAACATTTAAAATGAATTTGACTTATGTTTCATCAGATAGACATATCCATATCTGGATAGATCATCCATGAAAGTGATAAAGTAGAAATATCCATCTCTAGCACTTGTGCTCATGGGCCCGCATACATCAGTATGTACTAGGCCCAAGAGTTCAGTAGCTCTCTCACTTTTTTCAGTAAAAGGTGACTTGATTATTTTATCAAGAAGACAGTACTCACAGGTTAGAAGTGATTCACAATCACTGACTTCGAGGATTTCCTCTTGAGTCAACTTGTTTATTCTATTTTTATTTATATGACCTAGCCTACAGTGCCATAAGTAGATATCTGACACACTATCTAATCTAGGGTGCTTGCCAGTAGAATAGACTATGTTAACAGGTTGTGGTAACATATAAACATCATTGTTCAAATATCCATAAAAAATAGTAACATCATTCATAATGATATTACAAACTTATTTCTTTATTGAAATTTTATAATCATTTTTTATCAGAAGACCTACAGAAATAACGTTTAAAAAGAAACTGAGACAGAAATTGTTAGATGTGTGCCCTAGATGCCAGATTGGCTGACACATTCCTGTACAAATCTAAGGGCAAATTTATAATTTTGACTATAAATCAATAAATGGGTTATTCTTCTATCACATTGTATACATTGTGTCTGTGATACATCCTTTGAGTTAGTAGGAATGTCAATTCATATTTTTAAGAGTTGAAAATTTAAGGCATGAATTTATATAACTAACTCATAAACAGCTCCTGACCATAGGATCATCACGAGGATGGTGATCGATTCGGAAGGTTGGTGTACGATCACTTTCTTAGGGTAGATGTGTCTTGAGTCTACGGTGTGGAGACACTGGAGCGAGAGTACAGGTATTCATTGAAAACAAAAATATTGAGCGTGACCATATCGAGCAGTCATAAGGAAGTTTATCTTCTCGTCGATGACTAGCTCGATGCTGCAGTTGTGTGTCTAGTTCTTTGACCTGAGGTGCATCGACAGTTCATCTTGAGTGTGTTATAGTTTGACTATACTATAACTTGATCTCCTAGCCATTCAAAATCCTGAGGTGTGTGCTGGCTGTAGCATATTCATTGTAGGAACTAGGTCGCACCAAGATGGGATCTATCAACCTCGATAGATGAGAGGAGTAGTCTTATGATGATCGAAAGATCGAGTCCTTAAGCCCATGGCCATGGCAGAGTGAAATAATAGAAAAAAATTTTTTTCATTGGGGTTTCACATCGGACTCGGATCGATCGATTGATTCATATGACTGATGTTGGGTTTGACAAGTTCACTTTAACCCTAATTCAGTCGGGACTCATGATAGAGAAACTCAATTACACAGGTAACTACACTGAGAGGTTCATCTTCAATTATAATGGGTTGCCACCACATACTTCTAGGTGTCACTGATAGATTTTGGGAGCAATTAGAATGATATTGATGATCAATCATTCTAATTGTCTGAATCAGAAGAGTTCTGATCCATCAAAAGGAGTTTCGATGATGTCGATGATGAGATCACGACATGTCTCATTACCATACAGAATTGAATTTAACTGGATCACACAAACAAGAGTTAGGGTCTGGATGTCATCAATTGGGCTAACCTAATTAATTTGGATTAGATCCAATTAGGTTCAAGGAAATCATGCTAGCACTCGATTGAGCCTAATTTTCTCCTCGTGTAATCTTTTCTATCTTAAATGAGTCAAATGTGATTTGACTCACCTAGAAAATCTTGAGAAGGTTTTTCTTAGTCTAAATGAAGCTTGTTCAGCTCAGAAAAAGTTTGTCTTAATTCATGAGATGAATTTAAGACAAGCACCTGCTAATCCTGTCACCTGTCAATTTTATTTTAGGACATCTGTCAAATGTTGACATATGGGTCTTAAACTGAAGAGAGCTCATTGAAGAATTTTTGTGGAGTGTCCACATTTCAAAATTATATTGAATTGGGCACCATAATCAGATTATGGTGTGAGCCCAATTGGATTAAAGTGGGCACCCCAAATGGATAAGAAGGAAAGAGTCCTGATTAATATGGACTCTTTGGTGCCACCTTACTTGTGCTTATCCAAAGTTGGTGCCAACTTTTGGAGATAAGATGGGGTTCTTATCTGATGGGATCAGATGATATCACTCTACCAATCAGAATTTTTCCAAAATTAATTAGAATTTTTTGATTGATCGAATGATGTGGCACTACGCAGCATATAGGGTCTATAAAATCCCTGTCTGCGCCTAGGGTTTGTAAGTTTTTGCTCAATACCTAGTCAAAATGAGAATTCTCTTCTCTTCTCCACATCCTCCCTGCTCTCCTCTCTCCCCTCTTCACGTCCAAGGAGTTGGACGTTCATCTGGTGCAAGAAAAAGATGAGGTGACGCCTGGAACAGAAGGCTGCAGGACATCTTCGATAGGCTGCTGCTCCAACTTCAGAAGGAGTTCTGAAGTACTTCCAAATCAGATAGAGATCTAATTTTTGGAGTGTATATTTGTGAGGAGAAAATATTCCAAGTTTTACCTGAGTGGATATCGGTAGAGGCCAGGCACTTGTGTGGCTACATCAGAACCTCGGGCTGTGCTGAGATCATCTACAGGGTAATCAGATTACCCTTGAGGTATTACTTATTTTTTCATCCCTTTTAGATTTATTTTAGACTTAATATCAGATATGAAGATTAGATCTAGAGATTTAAATCTGAAATAAATATAGAATAATTTTTTTTAAATTATTTCACCCTAGATTTGATGAAATCTGAAAGATCCTACAAAGGAAAAAGGCAGTTTTTCTTTCAACTAGTATCAGAGCCAAATTTTTGGCTCTATTTCAGATCTAATTTAGATCTAATTTTAATTTTAATTTATCTAATATTTAATGATTTCAGATATCACATCAGATATGATAAGATTTAGAATCAAAATATTTAAAATTAAATCTAAGAAGATCTAACATGCATGAGATGCATGACTAGACTAGGATTAGTTGAATCCATGAACAATCTTAAGTTTTATGTTTTAATGAGATTAAAATATGAATTAAATCTAATTTATTTTATATTTTTTTGATATTATAATTATTATAATTAGATCAGAAAATAAAAAATAAAATTTTAATTTTTACATAAAATTGATCTGTTGCATGCCTAGACTAGTTGTAGAATTATTCCAGTAACTTGTCTAGAATAGATTTAATTTTGAATAGTTCAATTTAAATCTTATTTTTTAGATATTACATGTAATGTATCAGATCTGAAAGCATGTTAATTAGATCAATTTTTGATATATGAGATGTATGCAAAGCATGTATTAGTTAGATCTTAAATTGTATATGTGATATGTTAATTTAGATCTAACTAGTTTTGTAGTTAAATTTATATTTCTGGTTAAGGTGTTCTTCATGGCCGTCCGGTCATAAGAATAAAATAAAGTTTTAAGATCCTCTCTTCTCATTCAATGGGATGTTCATATGACATGTAGGGGTGCTGCGCGTTCATCCTTAATCAGAAATCAAAACTTACTTTTCTACAAAATCCTAGATCCTGAAACCCTAGGATTTATTTTACATGCTTTGTTTATAAACCCAAACTTAATTAATGAATTAAGCTTATGAAATTAAGTTAGGTCTAAAATTGAAAATTTCATATTTAAGATATTTTCAAAAAATTGGGTTCAGACTTGGGTAGCTCAATTAGGTCTAGCGGTTGATCAAAATCGAATCAAGAGTTGGTTAGGTGGGATCATGAAAGCTAATAATTGATCAGCCTAATAGGATTAAGTCTGGGTCAAGGTTGAATCACATTTAGATGTGACTCGATCAAGTTAAGACCTAATTTGGCTCAGAGGTTAGAGCCTGGATTGTAGGCTAACCCAATTAGTTCTGGTTCGATAATTTGGTGTCTAAGGTAAGTTGGGCAGATGCAACCGACTGATTTTTAATTGAGAGCTACTCGACTCGAATGCGTTCTTGTCGAGTTAATGGCATATCCCTCCCATCGGTCTTACTTACCTGGCCATATGTGTCGACTCAGTTTTGATTAGAGGTGGCTAACAATTCGAGCTGACCCATGCCACTAGGTTAGTTATAATTGTTATGACTATGTCAAGTCAAGTTTAATGAGACCTAAATCAAATCTTTCTAAGAAAATATTAAGTCTAGATCTTCCACCATTGTGGATGTGTGGGCTCTTCTCGGGGTTGATTGTTCTCGACTGGTTACAGTGACTCAGTTGCACCGGAAAGATGCAACCATGTCCATTAGGCATTGGATGCTACGAATTAGGATGGGTTAGGCTCAATATGTCGGATACGGTGAGGGACCCAATCAGGAATCTAGTTCATGCAAATAGTGGGTCTGACTTAACTAAGGATTGGAGCAATATTCCAGACATAGTGAACTTCATGAATTAGAGATCAAGTTTTGGGTGCACCATGATTAGAGAATCATTGGACAAGAGTTGTCCACTTATCGATTGATCCATCACCAATAACTGTTAGGTGAGGTGATGAGCCAGTCGGTGAGACCGCACCACCCACTAAAAATCACTGATCATGAAGATTTTCACATCTCTACCAAGAGAGTGTAGGGATCTGAAAAAATAGTGGGAGCCTAACTTGTTTAAAAATAAAATCCCTAAACAAATTGGTTAAGTCTGACTACAAAATCTAACTAGAAATTTTTGACTCTCTACAGGAAACATGTCTACCTCCAACCCCCTGACCAAAATACTAGACACCCATAGATTGACTGGACCCAAGTTCAAAGACTGGTTGAGGAACTATAGAATTATTTTGGGTTTCAAAAAATTGACTCATGTCTTGGACTAGGACCCACCTGCCATGCCAGCATGTTCGACTGCTGAACAGAGAGTGTCTCTGAAAAAGTGGATGGATGATGATAACAAAGCAAGGTACTATATGTTGGGTGCAATGTCTGATGACTTGCAGTGCCAACATGAGAATATTTTGACTACCCACCAAATGTTGGCTCACCTACAAGAGTTATTTGGTGAACAGAGTCGCACGGCCAAGTATCAAGTCTGTCAAAGACTTTTTAAGTCTAAGATGCATGATGGACAGTCAGTCCAAGATCATTGTTTGACAATGATCAAGGATCTTGAGAAGCTCGATATCATCTTAGACAAGGATTTTCAGATTAATGTGATCCTTCAGTCCTTGTCCGATACATATGGTCAGTTCATCATGAACTTCCATATGCATAAGATGCAGTGTACCTTGGCCGAGTTAATAAACATGCTGGTTACAGCTGAGCTTTCTATGAAGGGTTGAAAAGGCTCAGTTCTTACTGTGGAGTGGACTTCTTCCAAGAGAAAATCTTTTAGAAAGAAAAAGAAGTCTGTGAAGAAGCAGAAGGTGGATGGCAAGAAGAAGAAGATAGAACCGAAGAAGAAGGCTGCTGATAAGAAAAAATATTTTCACTGCCAATCAGACGGCCATTGGAAGCGAAACTGTCCTCAGTACCTGGCCACCCTGAAGAACAAGAAGGATGGTCCTTCTGGAGGTATACTCATTTTAGAATCTAATCTTACGATTTCTTCTGCATCCAGTTGGATGCTTGACTCTGGTTTTAGTGCTCATTTGTGCACTTCTATGCAGGGTCTTGAGGAGAGCAGGAGGCTGAGGGATGGGGAGATGATCCTACGCATCGAGAACAGAGCAAGAGTTACTGCTGTGGCCGTGGGAACCGATCCTCTATGATTACCATTAGGATTAGATTTATTTCTTAAAGATTGTTATTATGTGCCTGCAGCAAGCAGGAATTTGATTTCTGTTTCATGTTTAGCATAAGAAGACTATGTGATTAGCTTTCATAAGGATCATTGTAATTTTTTTTA
This sequence comes from Elaeis guineensis, assembly GCF_000442705.2. Taxonomy (NCBI): domain Eukaryota; kingdom Viridiplantae; phylum Streptophyta; class Magnoliopsida; order Arecales; family Arecaceae; genus Elaeis; species Elaeis guineensis. The sequence continues at coordinate 78,267,788 of NC_025993.2, read as the reverse complement.
TGAAAATAATAAAGTTGCAGATGGTTTTCTTATTAACGGTCTCTACCAGCTACATATTGATGTATCTGTATTTAATATCGAGCAAAATATGAATGCCATAGGAATTAAAAAGCCTAGAGATAGTCTAAATGATAGGTATCTGTGGCACCTAAGGCTAGGTCATATAGCGGAAGACAGGGTTAACAAATTGAAGAAATCCAGACTATTGAGTCCGTTGACTTTCGAGTCATATCCAATTTGTGAATCATGCCTTCAAGGCAAAATGACCAAGCTTCCTTTTGTGGGACATGGGAAAAGTGCCACAGACCTAGTTGCCCTAATACATACGGATGTGTGTGGTCCATTTGATATACTGACTAGAGATAATTATGTCTACTTCATTACCTTTACCGATGATATGTCTAGATAAGGATATGTATTTCTAATGAAACACAAGTCTGAAGCTTTTGAAAGGTTCAAAGAATTCAGACATGAGGTAGAAAAATAAATAGAAAAGCCTATTAAGGTTCTTCGATCAGATCGAGGAGGTGAATACCTTAGTCGGAAGTTTCTGGACTATCTTAAGGATAATGGTATAGTCTCTCAATGGACTCCACCTGAAATGCCTCAACTCAATGAAGTTTCAGAATGGAGAAACTGGACCCTATTAGATATGGTCCGTTCCATGATGAGCTTCACAGACCTTCCTGAATTTCTTTGGAGATATTGTCTCATGACAGTAATTTATGTATTGAATAGGGTTCCCTCTAAAACCGTTCCTACCACACCATATGAGATATGGCATGGTAAGAAGCCAAGTCTGAATCATCTCAGAATTTGGGGTTGTCCGGCTCATGTCAAGAGACAGCAGGCGAACAAGTAGTTCAGATCTTTTAGAGCTCGATTCATAGGATATCCTAAAGAGTCATTAGGATACTATTTTTATATTTCGAAAAATCATAATGTGATTGTGAGTCAAAATGCTATTTTTCTTGAAAATAATTTATTCAAGATAGTGGCATTGGAAGAATAATTAAGCTCAAAGAGAATGTCTCCGAAGAGCAACGAGTTAAAGAACCTAAGGAACCAAATCAATCAGAACCAGTCCTAATACAACCTCTTCCACCTCGTAGATCGACTAGAATTTCTCATCCTCTTGAAAGGTACTTAGGTACCATACAAGAAGATGTAGAGGAAATGTTTCTCACAGAAAATGGGGTTCATAGTGATGATCCCAAGACCTATGACGAGGCGATATCAGATATCGACTCTGAGAAATGGTTAGAGGCAATAAGATCAGAAATTGACTCGATGCACTCAAATCAAGTTTGGACCTTGGTAGATCCACCTGAAGGTATTGTACCTATTGGGTGTAAATGGATCTTCAAGAGAAAGATATGTGCAGATGGGAATGTGGAGACATTCAAGGCTAGGCTCGTAGCGAAAGGTTAGTCAGTGCGAAGGCATTGACTATCAGGATACCTTCTCGCCCATAGCCATGCTAAAATTCATCCGCACATTGCTTGCTGTTGCAGCCTATTTCGATTATGAAATATGGCAGATGGACGTGAAAACGACATTCTTAAATAGACATCTTGAGGAAGATATCTATATGGAACAGTTAATTGGTTTCACATCCAGTGATGATGATCACAGGATCTGCAAGCTGCAAAGGTCCATTTATGGACTTAAGCAAGCATTTCAGAGCTAGAATACTCATTTCAATGATGTGATCAAAATATTTGATTTCATCAAGAACGAGGAGGAACCATGTGTGTTCAAAAAGGTCAGTGGGAGCACAGTTGTCTTTCTCGTATTGTACGTAGATGATATCTTCTTAATTGCAAATGACATTCTCATGTTGACCTCAGTCAAAGTAAGATTGTCTAAGGAGTTCTTTATAAAAGATCTAGGAGAGGCATCCTTTATACTGGGTATCAAGGTCTATAGAGATAGACCAAATGGGATGCTCAGACTTTCACAGAAGATGTACATAGAGGAGGTGCTAAAAAGGTTTAGCAAGAAAAACTCTAAAAGAGGTTTATTATCTTTTAGACATGGCATTCATCTCTCCAAGAAGATGTGCCCTAGCACACCTGAGGAGATTGAATGCATGAGCAAGATCCCTTATACTTTGGCAATAGGGAGCCTCATGTATGCCATACTATGTACACGACCTGATATAGCCCATGCTGTGAGTGTCACAAGCAGATATCAGTCGAATCCAAGCGAAGAGTACTGGACTTCTGTGAAATATATCCTTAAGTACTTGAGAAGGACTAAGGATATGTTTCTAGTCTTTGAGAATGGAGAACTTCAGATTCAGGGATATACAGACTCAGACTTTATGTCTGATATAGATGATCGAAAGTCGACATCTGAGAGTCTGTTCATTTGTAATGATGGTACAATCAGCTGGAAGAGTTTCAAGCAGACGGTGATTGCTGATTCCACCATAGAGGCAGAGTACATTGTTGCATCGGAAGCTATGAAGGAGATATTCTGGTACAAGACTTTTACTACAGAGCTTGGAGTGATGTCATCGGATGCCATACCTCTTTACTGCGATAATAATGGCGTCATAGCCCTAGCTAAGGAGCCAAGGTCTCACCAAAAGTCCAAGCACATCGAGCAGTGATTCCATTTGATCCGTGATTACCTTGAAAAGGGTTATGTCAAGGTCAAGAGAGTCGACTCCACGGACAATGTGGCAGACCCGCTGACTAAGCCATTGAGCCAGCAAAAGATCGAAGCCCACCTTGAGAAGATGGGACTTAGATATGTAGCCAATTGGCATTAGGTCAAGTGGGAGTTTGTTAGATGTGTGCCCTACATGCCAGATTAGCTGACACATTCCTGTACAAATCTAAGAGCAAATTTGTAATTTTGACTATAAATCAATAAATTGATTATTCTTCTATCACATTGTGTACATTGTGTCTGTGATACATCCTTTGAGTTAGCAGGAATATCAATTCATATTTTCAAGAGTTGAAAATTTAAGGCATGAATTTACATAACTAACTCATAAACAGCTTCTGACCATAGGATCATCACGAGGATGGTGATCGATCCGAAAGGTTGATGTACAATCACTTCCTTAGGATAGATGTATCTTGAGCCTACGGTGTGGAGACATCGGAGTGAGAGTACAGGTATTCGTTGAGAATGAGAGTACTGAGCGTGACCATATCGAGCAGTCATAATGAAGTCTACCTTCTCGTCGATGACTAGCTCGATGCTGCAGTTGTGCGTCTAGTTCTTTGACTTGAGATGCATCGACAGTACACCTTAAGTGTGTTATAGTTTGACTACACCATAACTCAGTCTCTTAGCCATTCGAAATCCTGAGGCGTATGTTGGCTGTAGCATATTCATTGTAGGAACTAGGTCGCACCAAGATGGGATCTATCAACCTCGGTAGATGAGAGGAGTAGTCCTATGATGATCGAAAGATCGAGTCCTTAAGCCCATGGCCATGGTAGAGTTAAATAATGGAAAAAGAGTTTTTCATTGGGGTTTCACATCAGACTCGGATCGATCGATTGATTCATATGACTGATGTTGGGTTTGACGAGTTTACCTTAACCCTAATTCAGTCGGGACTCATGATAGAGGAACTCAATCACACAGGTAGCTACACCGAGAGGTTCATCTTCAGTTCTGATAGATTGCCACCATATACTGCTAGGTGTCACTGGTGGATTTTGAGAGTAATTAGAATGATATTGATGATCGATCATTCTAATTGTCTGAATCAAAAGAGTTCTGATCCATCGAAAGGAGTTTCGATGATGTCGATGATGAGATCACGACATGTCTCATTACCATACAGAATTGAACCTATCTGGGTCACACAAACAAGGGTTAGGGTCTGGATGTCATCAATTGGGCTAACCCAATTAATTTGGATTAGATCCAATTAGGTTCAAAAAAATCATGCTAGCACTCGATTAAGCCTAACTTTCTCCTCATGTAATCTTTTCTATCTCAAATGAGTCAAATGTGATTTGACTCACCCAGAGAACCTTGAGAAGGTTTCTCTCAATCTAAATGAAGCTTGTCCAGCTCAGAAAAAGCTTGTCTTAATTTATGAGATGAATTTAAGACAAGCACCTGCTAATTCTTGTCACCTGTCAATTTCATTTTAGGACATCTGTCAAATGTTGACATATGGGTCTTAAACTGAAGAGAGCTCATTGGAGAATTTTTCTGGAGTGTCCACATACCAAAATCACATTGAATTAGGTGGCATAATCAGATTATGGCATGAGCCTAATTGGATTAAAGTGGGCACCCCAAATGGATAAGAATGAAAGAGTCCTGATTAACATGGACTCTTTGGCGCTACCTTGCTTGTACTTATCCAAAGTTGGTGCCAACTTTTGGAGATAAGGTGGGGTTCTTATCTGATGGGATTAGATGACATCACTTCATCAATCAAAATTTTTCCAAAATTAATTAGAATTTTTTAATTGGTCGAATGATGTGGCACTGCGCAGCATACAGGGTCTATAAAATCCCTATCTGCGCCTAGGGTTTGTAAGTTTCTATTCAATACTTAGCCAAAATGAGAATCCTCTCCTCTTCTCTATATCCTCCCTGCTCTTCTCTCTCCCCTCTTCATATCCAAGGAGTTGGACGTTCATCTGGTGCAAGAAAAAGGCGTGGTGATGCCTGGAACAGAAGGCTGCAGGACATCTTCGACAGGCTGCTGCTCCAACTTCAGAAGGAGTTCTGAAGTACTTTCAAATTAGATAGAGATCTAATTTTTGGAGTGTAGATTCATGAGGAGAAGATGTTCTAGGTCCTACCTGAGTGGATAGCGATAGAGATCACACGCTTGCGTGGCTACATCAGAACCTCAGACTGTGCTGAGATCATCTACAGGGTAATCAGATTACCCTTGAGGTATTACTTATTTTCTCATCCCTTTTAGATTTATTTTAGACTTAATATCAGATATGAAGATTATATATAGAGACTTAGATCTAAAATAAATATAGGATAACTTTTTTTTAAATTATTCTGTTGGTTCAAAAATCCACCTGAGCCAGAGAAGCTTGAGTCGAGGGAGCCGCGGTCACCGCCGGGGCCTGCAAAAGAAGTCTAAACCGGAGGTGGGGTTGCTCCGGCAAGACCCTCCAATACTCAAATCAGTTCTCTGCCTCAACAAGAATGGAGTGCTCGAACAAAAATTTTAGCAGAGTTTTGGGATAGAAAATAAAGCCTAGAGAATAACGTATCTGGGGTCCCCCTTTTATAGGTGGAGGGAGCAACAGACTGATAGCGATGTCTGTAACCGTCTGGCAATGGGCTGCCCGGAGTCAGGAGGAGTTTGTTGTGAAGAGTAGTGGAATAGAATCATGGCTATCACCGGGACATGCCACGTGAAATCTGTCGTGGGGAGTGGAGCGACGTCCGTTGTCGCGACTTGCCAGAGGGTGAAAGAATCGCGTGGTATCCGTCGCAGGAAGTGGAGCAGGATCGTGGCTATTATTGTGGTCTGTCGGGGCGTGATGGGGCCACGCAAAATCCATCGCAGGAAGTGGAGCAGAGTCGTGGCCGTTACTGCGGTCTGCCAGGGAGTGATGGAGCCGTGTGGAATCCATCGCAGGAAGTGGAGCAGAGTCATGGCCATTACTGTGGCCCGCCATGGAGTGATGGAGCTGTGCGAAATCCATCACAGGAAGTGGAGCAGAGTCGTGGCCATTGCTGCGGCCCGCCAGGGGGTCCAGGCCTGTCGGTCGAAGTTCGACTGGAGTGTCTAGCGGAGAGAGGTGGTTAGCTACCCGTCTGAGAGGAGCTCGAAGTCCGGACGAAGTCTTCCTTCAGTCGAAGTCGGGGATAAGGTCCGGCTCCCGTGGGAGTCTGGATGGAGTCTTCCCGCAGCTGGAGTCGGGGATGAGATCTGGCTCCCGTAGGAGCCCGGGCGAAGTCTACCTGCAATCAAAGTCAGGGGCAAAGTCTGGCTCCCTTAGGAGTCCGAAAGAAGTTTACCAGCAGTCGAGGTCGAGGACAGAGCCTGGCTCCTGTAGGAGTCCAGGTGAAGCCTTCCAACAGTTGAGGTCGGAGATGAAGTCCGGACGGAGTCTTCCTGTGGCCTGAGTCGGAGATGAGATCCGATTACCGTAGGAGTCTGGACTGAGTCTTCCTGCAATTGGAGTTGGGGGCGAAGTCCGGCTCCCGTAGAAGTCCGGATGAAGTTTACCAGCAGTCGAGGTCGAGGATGGAGCCTGGCTCCCGTAGGGGTCCGGGCGAAGCCTTCCAATAGTTGAGGTCGGAGATGAAGTTCGGACGGAGTCTTCCTGCGGCCGGAGTCGGAGATGAGATCCAGCTCCCATAGGAGTCTGGGCTGAGTCTTCCTACAATTGGAGTTGGGGGCGAAGTCTGGCTCCCGTAGGAGTCCGGACGAAGTTTACCAGCAGTCGAGGTCGAGGACGGAGCCCGGCTCCCATAGGAATCCGAGCGAAGCCTTTTAGCAGTTGAGGTCGGGGATGATGTCCGGATGGAGTCTTCCTGCGGTCGGAGTCAGAGATGAGATCCGGCTCCCATAGGAGTTCAGACTGAGTCTTCCTGCAATTGGAGTTGGGGGCGAAGTCCGGCTCCCGTAGGAGTCTGGACGAAGTCTGCCTGCAATTGGAGTCGTGGGCGGAGTCCGGCTCCCGTAGGAGTCCGAATGAAGTCTGCCTGCAATTGGAGTTGGGGGCGAAGTCCGGCTCCCATAGGAGTCCGGACAAAGTCTACCTGCAATTAGAGTTGTGGGTGAAGTTTGGCTCCCGTAGGAGTCTAGATGAAGTTTACCTGTAAGTGAAGTCGTGGGTGGAGTCCGACTCTCGTAGGAGTCCGGATGAAGTATGCCTGCAATTGGAGTCGTGGACGGAGTCCGGCTCCCGTAGGAGTCCGGACGAAGTCTGCCTGCAATTGGAGTCGGGGGCGAAGTCCGACTCCCTAGGAGTCCGGACGAAGTCTACCTGCAATTGGAGTTGTGGGTGAAGTCCGATTCCCGTAGGAGTCCTGACGAAGTTTACCTGTAAGTGAAGTCATGGGCGGGATCCGGCTCCCGTATGAGTTCGGACGAAGTCTGCCTGCAATTGGAGTCGTGGGCGGAGAAGGCTCCCATAGGAGTCCGGATGAAGTCTGCCTGCAATTGGAGTCGGGGGTGAAGTCCGGCTCCCGTAGGAGTCCGGACGAAGTCTACCTGCAATTGGAGTTGTGGGTGAAGTCCGGCTCCCGAAGGAGTCCGGACGAAGTTTACCTGTAAGTGAAGTCGTGGGCGGGGTCCGGCTCCCGTAGGAGTCCGGATGAAGTCTGCCTGCAATTGGAGTCATGGGCAGAGTCCGGCTCCCGTAGGAGTCCGGACGATGTCTACCTGCAATTGGAGTCAGGGGCGAAGTCCGGCTCCCGTAGGAGTCCGGACGAAGTCTACCTGCAATTGGAGTTGTGGGTGAAGTCCGGCTCCCGTAGGAGTCCGGATGAAGTTTACCTGTAGGTGAAGTCGTGGGTGGAGTCCGGCTCCCGTAGGAGTCCGGACGAAGTCTGCCTGCAATTGGAGTCGTGGGCGGAGTCTGGCTCCCGTAGGAGTCTGGACGAAGTCTGCCTGCAATTGGAGTCGTGGGCGGAGTCCGGCTCCTGTAGGAGTCCGGATGAAGTCTGCCTGCAACCGAAGTCGGGGATGAGGTCTGGCTCCCATAGGAGTCCGGACGTCGCAAAGAATCTGGTCGACACTGTTGGGGTCCTGTCCGTCGGCAAAACTTTGGAGTGTTGCGGAGGCTCGGCCACCTGGGAGGTTTGAAGAGACGTTGTCGGAGGTCGGAAGTTGGTTGGATCCCCGGAGGGTCACTCCTATCACGAACTTCGATTGGGGGGGTATTTTATACCCAACACCAGTCCCCTTACTTTTGAGTTCGAATTTCGAATGAAGGAAGTACAGAGAAATTTTCGCAGCCGAAGTTGTCCCCTTGAATCCTGTGCACGATCGCCCCCCGATATTTTGGCATTAAATGCGCGCGTGCTGAAGTCTTTTCGAATCGGGGTGATTCGAAGGGACCTTTCGGAATTCCCGCTGGTATGCTGGCCCAGGCACGGTGCAGTAATGGCTCTGTCAGATGTCAGCCACTTTTAGCCACCTGCTGTGGCGAGTGGGACACATGTCAAGCGTGGGTCGGTCTGGGGGGATTCGCGAACATTATGGCGCCGAATCCCAGGGTCTATTTAAACCCGTCCTTCTGCCTTTAGGGGCCCTATTCCACCTGAGAGTTCTATCAGTGTCCGCCTTTTCTTCGAGAGCCCTGACCCTCCTTGGCGTCTTCCTTGGCCCTAGGCATCCTTCGAGTCATCCCTGTCCTCGCCCCCCTGCGTCCTTCAGAGCGATCTAGGTTAGTCCTGGAACCTTTGTCTTTCTTCTTGCCATTTAGGGTCCTTTTCTCCTCCATTTTTCTTCTGTCACATTCTTCTGGTTTGGTCTCCCGCGAGCCCTCGTCCCTTGTCCCGCCTGATTTCTCGGGGATCTTTAGGGCCTTCGTTTGAAATATCTTCCAGCACTTCCGCCTCTAGTAGTTCCAAGAGTTCATCCGTGTTAGCCCCCCAGGACCCCCACGCTGTAGACGAACCCACATCTGGGGCTGGGCCTCACTCGATTTTTGCATCGGGTGCCATTCCCTGTTCTCTAACTCCGGATGAACTCCTACTGATAAGGGTTCAGTATGGAGTTCCTCCGGAGTACGATCTGGAGCTTCCTAGTCCCACCGACCGGGCTAGCACCCCTCCTCCTGGCTACTTCTGCCTGTATCAGGAGGCTTTCTGTGCCGAACTCCGACTTCCACTTTCGCCCTTTGTCGTCGCACTTTTTCACTTCTTAGATATTTCTTTAGCTTCAGTTGCTCCGAATTCTTTTAGGTTTTTGATAGGGTTCCTCTCCCTTTGCCACGTAGTCGAAGTTCAGCCATCCCTTTCTTTGTTTAGGCATTTCTACACCTTTAAGCGTCACCCTTTGGTGAAGGACTGGTGGTATTTCTCTCCCCAGTTTGGCAAGAACGGGTTGCAGAAAGGTGCTCCTTCTTCAATCCACAACTGGAAGGGAAAGTACCTCTTCGTCCGCTGCCCGACCTTGAGGCTTGGACTGCCCCCTTGGGGCTCTCTGAGGGACTCTGTCCGTCGGGCTCCCAGCCTGGGGGAGGATGACCTCCAGGCCGCCCGAAAGCTCCTTGCCTATTCCACTCCTTCCCTTCCCAACCTTTTGAAGGAGCAATTTTTGTTCAACATCAGCTTGAGTCCCCGAGATCCTGCGAGTATTCCATCTTTTCTTTCCTCTTTTTTTCTCCCATCCTTCTTCTTTTTCTTTCTCTTTTTTTTTCTTCTTTTTTTTTTTTTGCGTGTCACTTCTTCTTTTTTCACCCCATCACTGATTTTTATTATTATTTTTTTCTTTTCAGGAATGAACGCCGAAGCAGCACGGATGCTCGCCAGGGGCCTAAAGGCTCACAAAAGAAAAGGCACCGCGGCCTCCGGATCAGCAAAGAAGGCCAGAGTGGAGGAGACGAGCTTGGCCGCACCTATCCAGGTGGCCCCCATGGTCGATGTTCCTTCGGACACCGAACCACCGGCTCCCCGGACCTCTTCAAGGAACTCTCCCGCTGAGGTTCCCACCTCAGGGGACCGCATCGAGGTGGTGCCCGGGGCTGAGAGGGGGAGGAGAAGGAAGTCGGTGGCCCATAGGGTAAGTAGCCGTCGAACCACCGTTGAAGAGTCCCTTGGTTTCGAGGGAGAGCCGGGGGAGAATCCCTTTAATGATAGGGATCTGATAAAGTGGCTGATTGACGGCTGCATCCTGTCTGAGGTCGTCGAGAGGATTGACCACGCCGATCCCGAACAGTGGGTTTGGGACTCCCTGGGGTCATTTCTCGAGGTAAACAGATTCACCCTCCCCTTTTCCTTCATTTAATTAGCTTCTTGTTCCTTCGTTCTGACCTCCTAGTCGACCTTACAGATCGGACACCAGCTCCTTGCCAATATCGAGGCGACGAACCGGGCGAAGAGGGACGCCATCCAGGCAGAGGAGAGTCACCAGACCAGAATCGCTCATCTCGAGGAGAAGGCAGTCGAGGTAGTCGCCCTCCAAGAGGCCCTGGAGAGAGAAAAATAGGCCCGGGAGGAAGAGAAGCAGACCTCGGAGGAGATGGTGAGGAAGGCGGAGCAGATTTCGGTCCTGGTCTCGGAGGCCAGGGTTCTTGCGGTGGAGGAGTTCAAGGCCTCTGCAGAGATGAGGGACCTAAACGTCAGGTTCGACCAAGAAGCATTCATCAAGGGATTCGAGCTCTGCCAGGAGAAGGTGGCCAAAAAATTTTTCGAGCTCGATCTCAGCTTCTTGGGCGAGGAATCTGAAGATGAGGCCGGTCCCTCTCTTGCTGCTACTGTTGCTGCAGCCCCCCTTCCAGGGACACCGAGCTCCCCAACTCCTGCTTCAGAGGTCTGAGACCTCCGACCTTGTATCTATCTTTTATCGTAATTTTTCCTTTTCTTTTTGTCTTTAAGAAATATTCAATCAATAAAGTTAAATTTCTCATCGTGGATGGCTTCTCCTCTCCTCCTTCCTCCTCCTTTTTGTTTTTCTTTCTGCAATGAGATGCGCCTTAACGCTTTTATCTCCCGATGGCAGTGTCCTGCCGAAGTGCTTCCCCTACCACAAGGGATTTCGCTGAAGTCCATGATCCAGCGGCTGAAGAAGGAAGTTCTTCATTTGACAAAAAGGTCGAAGAAGATGGAAGGTGAGGTTCGCAGGTTGAGGGAGAGTCACTCTGAAGCCACCGCGGAGGCCACCCACTTCCGGAACCTCCATGTGAAGGGGATCATGGAGTACAGTCGGAGAAATACGAACTTCGAGAAGGAGCTCGAGGAATACAAGAAGCGCGCTAGCGACCAATCTTGGGCTCAGGCTGCCAAGATCAGTTCTCTTAGAGTGGAGCTGTCGGCTGCCCAGGAGAGGATTGGCCAGTTGGAAGGAAGTTCATCCCGGCTTTTGACTCGGGCCGACAGCGATCGGGAGTGGTCGAAGAAGGTCTCCGACCTTCAGCAACAGCTCCAGGATGCCAAGGTGAGCTATGATGCATGTCGGGCCCACTGGCGCAAGCAAGTGGATAGTACAAGGGGAGGCTCAGGATGGCGACCGACGAGGTTGTCCGCCTTCGAAGGCAGCTAGCTGAGGGGGCCAATCTGCTTCCGCTCGAAATTTCGACAAACTCCAATCCCTGAGGAGGACCGTAGAAGAACTATCCGTCACTCTTGGGGAGGGGAAGGCCGAGCTACAGCAATTGAAGATCCAGCTGGTGTACGAGCAGCGGGCAGTCAAGGATGTAGAGGCGGAATCCGAGGTCCTGAGAAAGAGGCGTTGAGAGGCGGAGAACGAAAGCCAGTGACTTAGTCGGATGTTCTAGGATATGTTGCTAAAAAAGAGAAAGCTAGAAGAAGAAGTTGAAAATCTGAGGAAGTCCTTGATAAGGAGTGAAGCAGATAATTCGAGGTCGGAAGGAGCAGAGCTTCCCTAGGGCTCTTTTTGGCCTTCCATCTTTCCATGTATATATTTTCTCTTTTGTTGTTTTGTTCTGTTCTTATGGTTTTGCTTTTCTTCCTTTAGCCTTCTGGGCTTCGTAGTGTATATTTTGTGAATGAAATGAAAAGGAGATTTTGTGTTACCTCACCCACGCATTGTATTAAATTGCAAAAATCCACCTGCGTCGGAGAAGCTGGAGTCGAGGGAGCCGTGGTCACCGCCGGGGCCTGCAAAAGAAGTCTAAACCGGAGGTGGGGTTGCTCCGGCAAGACCCTCCGACGCTCAAGTCAGTTCTCTGCCTCAACAAGAATGGAGTGCTCGAATGAAAATTTTAGCAGAGTTTTGGGATAGAAAATAGAGCCTAGAGAATAACGTATCTGGGGTCCCTCTTTTATAGACGGAGGGAGTAACAGACTGATAGCGATGTCTGTAACCGTCTGGCAGTGGGCTGCCCGAAGTCAGGAGGAGTTTGTTGCGAAGAGTAGTGGAATGGAATCGTGGCTATCACCGGGACATGCCACGTGGAGTCTGTCGCAGGGAGTGGAGCGGCGTCCGTTGTCGCGACTTGCCAGAGGGTGAAAGAATCACATGGTATCCGTCGCAGGAAGTGGAGCAGGATCATGGCCGTTATTGCGGTCTGTCAGAGAGTGATGGAGCCGCACGGAATCCATCACAGGAAGTAGAGCAGAGTCATGGCCGTTACTGCGGTCTGCCAGGGAGTGATGGAGCCGTGCGAAATCCATCGCAGGAAGTGGAGCAGAGTCATGGCCATTACTGCGGCCCACCAGGGAGTGATGGGGCCACGCGGAATCCATCGCAGGAAGTGGAGCAGAGTCGTGGCCGTTGCTGCGGCCCGCCAGGGGGTCCAGGCCTGTCGGTCGAAGTTCGGCTGGATTGTCTAGCAGAGAGAGGTGGTTAGCTACCCGTCTGAGAGGAGCTCAGAGTCCGACTCCCGTAGGAGTCCGGACGAAGTCTTCCTTCAGTCGAAGTCGGGGATGAGGTCTGGCTCCCGTGGGAGTCCGGACGGAGTCTTCCCGCAGCTGGAGTCAGGGATGAGATCTGGCTCCCGTAGGAGCCCGGGCGAAGTCTACCTGCAATCAAAGTCAGGGGTGAAGTCTGGCTCCCTTAGGAGTCTGGATGAAGTTTACCAGCAGTCGAGGTCGAGGATGGAGCCCGGCTCCCGTAGGAGTCCGGGCGAAGCCTTCCAGCAGTTGAGGTTAGGGACGAAGTCCGGAAGGAGTCTTCCTGTGGCCAGAGTCAGAGACGAGATCCGGCTCCCGTAGTAGTCCGGGCTGAGTCTTCCTGCAATTGGAGTTGGGGGCGAAGTCCGGCTCCCGTAGGAGTCCGGACAAAGTTTACCAGCAGTCGAGGTCGAGAATGGAGCCCAGCTCCCGTAGGAGTCCGGGCGAAGCCTTCCAACAGTTGAGGTCGGGGATGAAGTCTGGATGGAGTCTTCCTGCGGTCGGAGTCGGAGATGAGATCCGGCTCCCGTAGGAGTCCGGGCTGAGTCTTCCTGCAATTGGAGTTGGGGGTGAAGTCCCGCTCCCGTAGGAGTCCAGATAAAGTTTACCAGCAATCAAGGTTAAGGATGGAGCCCAGCTCTCGTAGGAATCTGGATGAAGCCTTTCAGCAGTTGAGGTCGGAGACGAAGTCCGGACAGAGTCTTCCTGCTGTCGGAGTCAGAGACGAGATCTGACTCCTGTAGGAGTCCGGGCTGAGTCTTCCTACAATTGGAGTTGGGGGCGAAGTCTGGCTCCCGTAGGAGTCCGGATGAAGTCTGCCTGTAATTGGAGTCGTGGGCGGAGTCCGGCTCCTGTAGGAGTCCGGACGAAGCCTGCCTGCAATTGGAGTCGGGGGCGAAGTCCGGCTCCCGTAGGAGTCCGGACGAAGTCTACCTGCAATTGGAGTTGTGGGTGAAGTTTGGCTCCCGTAGGAGTCCGGACGAAGCTTACCTGTAAGTGAAGTCGTGGGTGGAGTCCGGCTCCCGTAGAAGTCTGGACGAAGTCTCCCTGCAATTGGAGTCGTGGGTGAAGTCCGGCTCCCGTAGGAGTCCAGACGAAGTCTGCCTGCAATTGGAGTCGGGGGCGAAGTCCGGCTCCCGTAGGAGTCCAGACGAAGTCTGCCTGCAATTGGAGTCGGGGGCGAAGTCCGGCTCCCGTAGGAGTCCGGACGAAGTCTACCTGCAATTGGAGTTGTGGGTAAAATCCGGCTCCCGTAGGAGTCCGGATGAAGTTTACCTGTAAGTGAAGTAGTGGGCGGGGTCCGGCTCCCGTAGGAGTCCGGATGAAGTCTACCTGCAATTGGAGACGTGGGCAGAGTCCGGCTCCCGTAGGAGTCTGGACGAAGTCTACCTACAATTGGAGTCGGAGGTGAAGTCCGACTCCCGTAGGAGTCCGGACGAAGTCTACCTGCAATTTGAGTTGTGGGTGAAGTCCGGCTCTCGTCGGAGTCCGGACGAAGTTTACCTGTAAGTGAAGTCGTGGGCGGGGTCCAGCTCCCGTAGGAGTCCGGACGAAGTCTGCCTGTAATTGGAGTCGTGGGCGGAGTCCGGCTCCCGTAGGAGTCCGGACGAAGTCTGCCTGCAATTGGAGTCGGGGGCGAAGTCCAGCTCCCGTAGGAGTCCGGATGAAGTCTACCTGCAATTGGAGTTGTGGGTGAAGTCCGGCTCCCGTAGGAGTCCGGACGAAGTTTACCTGTATGTGAAGTCGTGGGCGGAGTCCGGCTCCTGTAGGAGTCCGGACGAAGTCTGCCTGCAATTGGAGTCGCGGGCGGAGTCCAGCTCCCGTAGGAGTCCGGACGAAGTCTGCCTGCAGCCGAAGTCGGGGATGAGGTCCGGCTCCCGTAGGAGTCCGGACGTCACGAAGAATCCGGTCGACACTGGTGGGGTCCTGTCCGTCGGCAAAACTTGGGAGTGTTGCGGAGGCTCGGCCGCCTAGGAGGTTTGAAGAGACGTTGTCGGAGGTCGGAAGTTGGTTGGATCCCCGGAGGGTCACTCCTGTCACGAACTTCGGCCGGGGGGATATTTTATACCCAACATATTCCATCCCAGATTTGATGAAATCTGGAAGATCCTACAAAGAAAAAAGATAGTTTTTTCTTCAGAAATGACAATCATTAAGAACAACGATATGGGTCTCAAATACAAGTTTTAAGATTTCTAATGCTAGAATTGAAATTGGTCTTCCATCTTCAATGTTCAGGAACCTCTCGCCTTGCTCAAATCTCCTAATGACCTGCAACCCCTGCAACGAATTGCAAATATGGTAAGGGCTATCGGTATCCAATACCCAGTTAGTTATATCACAAATAGGAAAATTATAAGGAGTTATCATATAAATACCTTGCCCAGCAATAGCTTGCTACTTTCTCTGCCCGTTCGGATCTAGGGAGGTAATGTACTGAGGACAGTTCCTCTTCCAGTGCCCCCGCTTCTTGCAAAAGAAGTATTCAGCTTGACTCTTATTGGGCTTGATCTTTTTGGTCTAGTCCTGCACTGATGTCCCAGCCTGAACTTGCACCTTCTTCACTTTCTTCTTCTTGTTCTTCTTCCCTTTCTTAAAGGGTCGAGAACTAGAAGACGAACCTCCCATTAAGTTCACCAACTCCTTATGGAGTTGGTGATCCTTCTCAAAATTTTGAAGCAACCCTAGTAACCCGTGGTAGTTTACTTCAAGCTTTATCATTCTATAATGAGTGAGGAATGGGAGATAAGACTTGGGTAGTGAGTTCGGTATTGCATCTTTCCCAAGCTGCTCATGCAAGGAAAAGCCGAGTTTGCTCAAACGTTCCATCAGCTCGATCATGTACAATACATGATCAGTGACAGAGGCACCATCCCACATTTTGGCGTTGAAGATGGCACAACTAGTCTTGTGCCTCTCCACATCATCGGATGTGCCAAAGGCATCCTCCAACACTTGAAGCATGTCCTTTGGCTGAGCTGTCTCAAATTTGTGACTGAACTCATCCATGGCAGCCAGCATGATGCAGCACACCGTGGTCTGGTCACTGAGCCACTTCTGGTAAGTATCTCTGACTGTTCCACGTGCATTGACAGTTGGCTCCTCAGGTGCAAGATCTGTTATCACATATAGAATCCGTTCATGCTCCAGAATTATCTTCAACTTTCGATACCAGCTACCGAAGTTGGGTCATACCAACTTATCATTGTCCAACAATGATCGGAGCGATAGGGAAGTGGCCATATCTGCACAAAGAAAAACTATGACCTAATTAGTAATTGATTCATTAAACTTAAAGATTTGGACTTTAATCAAAAAATTTCTCTTACTATTTTATTCGAATTGGTAGCCTCAACCTCCAATTCGAGAAATTACTCTAATTCTTTAGTGGGTACTAGAATCCACTTAGACTGCACACAAGTCCAGCTTTGGTTGGCTAACCCATGTGAAGGAACCAGATCTAGGGTTTCAGGGTTAGATCTTGAAAAAGAGGGTTAGATCTTGAAACTTTTTCAAGATCATACAGCGGAAGACTAAAATAAATTAAAATTTATTTTCTAAGATCAAAAAATCTCTAGATCTAAGATCCTATTATATGATTATTACATGGCATTAAATCAGAAATTAAAATATATAAATATAGCATGAACTACATGTTGATCATATCAACATGTTTCTATACTACGTCTAATGTATGTATTAAACAATAGATCAGATCTATTACCTTGCAAGTTAGACATTCTAACCTTGTTGATCTGGGCTTGAGGATGATGTTGCAAGCCGCACATGCGTCCGACCTCTAGGAGTCATCCACACGAGCCCACGAATCTCGATCAGAAGTCCTGCTTCAGGAAATCAGCATAGTATGCTAGTACTGCGCTGATCCTTCTTTGATGGTTGATCAGGTGCCTCCTTCTTCTTGATTTGGACTCTTTTAAAGATAGAAAGTAAAAGGAGGAGTTTCAGATCTGAGACACTCTCAGGAAACTCAAGATGGAGGGAGGAAAGATATGAAAACAAAAACCCAAGAAGAAGACCCTCTTCTTCTTCACGTTTTTCTCTCTAGATACCCAAACTTGCATCTTTTATATCTCTACGACCCAAAGGTATTTCTTTCTGATTTTTGGATGGCACAAAGGACTCTCAAATCTCTAATTTCCTATAAAATTTCATGAAGAAACTCATCTTATATAGAGAGATATGATAGAGTCCTTGTCTAGGTCAAACACCTAGTCAAGGCTTATCCAAACATGGCAAGTTAAGGGACGCCCAACTCTTGAGCACCTCCTTCATATTTTCATGTATAGATCAACAGAAAAGGGTACACAATGTATACCCTAAAAGCCATGAAAATTCCAAAAATAATTTGGATAAATTCGGTGCAAAATTGAAAGAGTTTTGGATTTCTAAAACTCTATCTCATAGAATTCGAAATCCAAACTTATTCCTTTTAGATTTGATCCAAACCACCTTCCATGTAAGAAAGAAGAGAGGAGACCTTTTGTGAACGTTGGAGAGATCTGAGAGAGGGCTTTTGTCACACAAAATAAGTGGAGATTGACGTTGAATAAGAGAGAGGGCGTGGAGAAGGATTATGTGGCGCAAGGTGGAATCCTAGTCTTACTAGGATTCTGTCTTATGACTTGTTTTAATTTGGTTTCCCAAATCAAATCAAATCAAAATTAGATCAATCCAATTAAAATAGGTCTTAACCCAATTAAGAATCTAGTTTAATCAGATTAACTTAGATTTAAATCTGATTTAATTTTCTAATCAAATTAGAAATTAGATTGACCCAAGTCCTAGTTGAACTAGGACTAGTTTTTTCTTGCACTTGGCTTATCCAATAAACCAATTGGACTTGATCCAATCAAGCCCAAACTAAATCTAATTAAATTATATTTAATTAGACTTAATCTCAGCTCATTGGCTTAATCAAATTAAGCCAATTAGTAATCGAATTGCTAATCGATCCTCCTGCAACACTTGCACTGGGTTAAATGTCAATCGTATTGATCATTTAACCCTAGAACGATTCTTAATCGTTGATCAACCATCTGATCGGATCATTAACTCTAATGTGTGTGACCTCATAGGTCCGAACCTAAGCCAGTAGTATAGGAACAAATTCCTATACCAATCGAAGTGACCATCTAGCAATGGTATCCGACGACCGGATAGGTCGAATGTGTAGAACAACATCCTTAGAACCCATGCGGATATAGTTTTCATATAATTCATCCCCTTGATCAAAATGATCATAGGACACCCCAGAGTTCAACTGTCAACTCTGATCAGATTGTCCACATTGTATTTCAAAATATCAAATCCATCTGATGGATTACCCTGGCCAAGGTTTTGCTAAATTGAAATACAGCGACTCATTCTTCTCCAACTCTTGGAGTGGTCAATCCCATCTCGATCACACTCTGACTTCGCAAGTACTTGACTGTGCCCAGAAGCCTTCCGTCCTTGAATTAAAAATTCAGTTAGTCCAGTACCAAAGCACAGTGAGTTGCTTGCAAGTCACTGAGGCGATCTCAGGTCTAAGGGACACTTATACCTATATCCCATCAGAGATATTCTCGACAGTAGAATACTCTGGAGTTGGTCACGTTCAATGATGATGTACCCTTACATCTCACCTGTATGCCATACCAGTGTCTCCACACTCCTTGGTTAAGAGGACAACCAACCCATATGGCCTACAGCGACCTATGCTCGATAGAAGCTGTCGTCCTTATTTACAGCCTATCATTTGATCGTGAACAGTTTTAAGGACTAATCGATAAATCCTCTCTTTATCAAACCTAAATAGTCCTAAGGACTTCATCATAACAACAGAGTTCATTAGAAGATGAAAGCTTATGATGAAGATGCCAAATATATTTTATTTATTAACAAATCAATTACAATACTTGGTTGCTCAACCGTCAACAGCTTGACGATTGACTTTTTGGGACACATTTTCCAACAACTCCCACTTGTCCTAAAGCCACTCGGCACAGTATCTAATACCCATCTTCGACTTGTGGTTGTCGAACTCCTTTATTGCCAGGGCTTTAGTGAAGGGGTCGGCTAGGTTCTCTTTTCCGTCGATCTTCTGAAGGTCGACGTCACCTCGATCCACAATCTCCCAGACCAGGTGGAAGCGGCGCAAGATGTGCTTCGTCCGCTGATGTGCTTTGGGTTTCTTCGCCTGAGCTATGGCACCAGTGCTGTCGCAGTAGAGCAGGACCGGACCATCGAGGGAGGGTGCTACTCCGAGCTCAGTGATGGATTTCCTCAGCCACACAGCTTCTTTCGCGGCATCTGATGCTGCGATATACTCCGCTTCACAAACAGAGTCTGCCACAGTATGCTGCTTGGAACTCTTCCAGCAGATGGCTCCACCATTCAGAGTAAAGATATAACCCGACACGCTCCTGCTGTCATCATGGTCAGATTGGAAGCTGGAGTCTGTGAACCCCATAAGTTTCAGATCTGACTCGCCATAAACCAACCATTGGTCCTTAGTATTTCTCAAATACTTAAGGATGGCTTTAACCACTTTTCAGTGATCTTCTCCAGGATCAGATTGGTATCTACTCACTACTCCTAGTGAGTATGCCACATCTGATCTTGTACATGTCATGGCGTACATGATAGATCCCACGGCTGAAGCATATGGGACTCTACTCATACGCTCTCTCTCTTCAGGAGTTGTCGGACAATCTTTCTTAGAGAGAGAAATTCCATGGCCTATCGGTAGATAGCCCTTCTTGGAATTCTCCATGCTGAACCTCTTCAGCACAGTGTCTATGTACGTGGACTGGGATAACCCAAGCATCCTTTTAGATCTATCCCTATAGATCTTCATCCCTATAATGTAGGATGCTTCACCCAAGTCCTTCATGGAGAATGTGATGACAACCAAACTTTTGTTCCCTGTAGTGCGGGGATGTCATTCTCGATTAAGAGAATGTCATCCACGTACAAGATAAGGAATACCACAACTGGATCATTTGCCCATTTATAGATGCAGGGCTCTTCTCCATTCTTAATGAAGCCATACGTTTTGATCACCTTATCAAAATGCATGTTCCAACTCCGAGAAGCTTGCTTCAGTCCATAAATGGATCTCTGAAGCTTGCACACCTTGGACTCATCTGTGGATGTAAACCCTTCAGGTTGTATCATATACACCTCTTCAGTCAGCTCTCCATTCAGGAAAGCTGTCTTTACATCCATCTGCCAGATCTCATAATCCAGATGGGCAGCTATTGCAAGCATTATCCGAATAGATTTGAGCATTGCCACAGGGGAAAACGTCTAGTCATAGTCAATACCATAACGTTGACGATACCCCTTGGCAACCAGACGGGCTTTATAGATCTCCACCTTTCCATCTGCGCCCCTCTTCCTTTTGAAGACCCATTTACACCCAATGGGTTTAACCCCTTCAGGTGGGTCAATCAATGTCCAACATCGTTGACCTTCATGGACTCCATTTCGGATTTCATGGCTTCAAGCCATTTCTCGGAATCAGGTCTCTGCATAGCATCCATATAGGTGATCGGATCCTCATTATTCTCATCAAGTTCGATGAAATCACCATCCCGGACCAAGAAACCATAGTATCTGTCCGACTGATGCGGTACTCTATCGGATCGCCTTAATGGTACAGGTATATTGGGCTCCGGATCTGATCTAATCATATCCGACTCAGGTTCAGCTATTGGTGTTGGTCCTTCTACCTGTTGAACTTCATCAAGTTCAACCTTAGAGGCAACAGTTCCTTCACCAAGGAACTCCTTTTCTAAAAAGATTGCCTTAAGGCTGACGAACACCTTTTGTTCATCAGCATGGTAGAAAAAATATCCTTTTGTCTCTTTAGGGTACCCTATGAATGATCATTTGTCAGACCTAGGTCCAAGTTTGTCTGTGACTAACCGTTTGACATAGGCCGGGCACCCCCAGACCCTAAGGTGTGAAAGTACTGGCTTACGCCCTGTCCATATCTCATATGGAGTCTTAATTACAGACTTACTTGGAATCCTATTTAACAGATAACAGGCCGATTCGAGTACATATCCCCAGAAGGATATCAGCAAGCTAGCAAAAACCCATCATGGATCGGACCATGTCTAACAAAGTCCGATTCCTCCTTTCAAACACACCATTATGCTGTGGTGTTCCTGGAGGAGTCCATTAGGAGAGAATCCCATTCTCTCCTAGATATGTTAGAAACCACTAGAAAGGTATTCTCCTCCTCGATCAGATCGAAGAGTTTTAATACTCTTCCCAGTTTATTTTTTTTACTTCACTTCAGAATCGTTTGAACATTTCAAATGAATCCGACTTATGTTTCATCAGATAGACATATCCATATCGGGATAGGTCATCCGTGAAAGTTATGAAGTAGAAATATCCACCTCTAGCACTGGTGCTCATGGGCCCACATACATCAGTATGTACTAGGCTCAAGAGCTCAGTAGCTCTCTCACCTTTTCCAGTAAAAGGTGACTTGGTCATTTTATCAAGAAGACAGGACTCACAGGTTGGAAGTGATTCACAATCACTAACTTCGAGGATTCCCTCTTGAGTCAACCTGTTTATTCTGTTCTTGTTTATATGACCTAGCCTACAGTGCCATAAGTAGATATCTGACACACTATCTAATCTAGGGTGCTTGCCAGTAGAATAGACTCTTATCAGGCTTGACCTTTTTGGTCTGGCTCTGCACTGATGTCCTAGCCTGAACTTGCACCTTCTTTACTTTCTTCTTCTTGTTCTTCTTCCCTTTCTTAAAAGGTCGAGAACCAGAAGACGAACCTCCCACTAAATTCACCGACTCCTTGTGAAGTTGGTGATCCTTCTCAAAGTTCTGAAGCAACCCCAGTAACCCGTGGTAGTTCTCTTCAGGCTTTGTCATTCTATAATGAGTGAGGAATGGGAGATAAGACTTGGGCAGCGAGTTCAGTATTGCATCTTTCCCAAGCTGCTCATGCAAGAAAAAGTCGAGCTTGCTCAATCATTCCATCATCTCGATCATGTACAATACATGATCAGTGACAGAGGCACCATCCCGTATTTTGGCGTTGAAGATGGCACAACTAGTCTTGTGCCTCTCCACGTCATCGGGTGTGCCAAAGGCATCCTTCAACACTTGAAGCTTGTCCTTTGGCTGAGCCGTCTCGAATCTGCGACTGAACTCATTGCTCATGATAGCCAGCATGATACAGCGCACCATGGTCCGATCACTGAGCCACTTCTGGTAAGTGTCTCTGATTGTTCCACGTGCATTGACAGCTGGCTCCTCAGGTGCAGGATCTATTATCACATATAGGATCCGTTCATGCTCCAGGACTATCTTCAACTTTCGGTACCAGCTATCGAAGTTAGATCCCACCAACTTATCATTGTCCAACAATGATCGGAGCGATAGGAAGTGGCCATATTTACACAAAGGAGAACCATAACCTAATTAGTAATTGATTCATTAAATCTAAAGATTTGGACTTTAATCAAAAGGTTTCTCCCACTATTTTATTCGAATTGGTAGCCTCTACCTCCAACTCGAGGAATTACCCTAATTCCTTAGCGGGTACTAGAATCCACTTAGACTGCACACAAGTCCAACTTTGGTTGGTCAACCCATGTACATCTAAGGGTAGGTTCATAACCAATTATTTCTCTAAATAATTTCTAGTAATTTTAATTTTGCCTCAGAAACCTAATCAGTAGGCTTTGGCCTCCACTGTAAGGATCCGGTTAGGTCCAACCATTAACATGATCATACTTGGTGTATCTAATCAACGAATGATTAAGCCCAACTTTGGTTGGCTCACCTAACCACCATTAGAGAGACACTTCCAAGTCATCATATGATGAGTGATAATTCCATTAGTCAACAAGCACCAGGCCTTTGGGTCTGCAATGATTATTGAGTTAATGGACTCATTATCAAATACCTTAATGGGAGGCTATGACTCAGTTATCTTCATAACTTTGTCATTTTAAGGACCTAATAATTTTAGAGGATTTAAATAATTTAGAGGATGAGGTCAGATGAACCAGCTTATCATGATCCTCCCACTGGCTTCACCAAGTCAGCTTAAGGGAGACCAGGGCTGGTCTAGGAGCACCTAAATCAGTCACACTGATTTACCTAGCTGACATGGGTCAGCTCGAATAGTCAAGTGATCCGATCAAAATATAATTTCACCAAGAGGCCAGGTAAGTTCGATCAGTGGGAGGGTCTACCAAAGCTTGCCTTAGACACCATCAGAAATGGCCAGGTAAGCGGGCTCCCAATTAAAAACCACCGGTCTGGTTTACCTTAGACACCAACTGGTTTAATTAGTTTCGATTAGATCAACCTAACAGTTCGTGCTAGACCGCTTAGCCAAGAATCAAGTCCATTTGGTTCTCGTTAAAGACATGGACTTGACCAACTACAACTATTGTAATTGATCTAGAGAATCCTTGACCTAATCTAAGACAACAATTGATTAGATTTAGTCAATTCTCTAATTAAGTCCATCTTTAATCTAACCATAGGTCTAACCCAATTAATGGACCTAATTCCCACTAACCCATTAACCCAATGTGTTATGATTTGTGTCTTAGGTTCTTCAATTCACAATCCTAGAACCTAATCAAACAACTTCTTAATTCTTAATTAAGTTTTGGGCTGAGGGTTGGGTTCGGCTTTTCAAAAAATAATTTTCATATTTGTAAAATAATTTTACAATATGATTCTACCAACCATATTGCATGTTTGATTCATAATCAAGATGCAAGTGAAATAAATATGAAACTACTTTAGATCTAATCTAAACAGGTTCATGTAATTGAAACAATTTCAACTTTAAACAATTTTTTGCACAAAAATTATTAACAAAGAGATTTTATTTCAGATTTAAACATATTTTAAATCTAATAAATCATAAATTTAATCTAGATCATATCTAATAAATTTATGATTAAAGATAGATCTACACAAACTAGGACAACCTTTGCACTGTAAGGGGTAAACCTTACAGCAGGACAACCTTGCAGTTTGTGATTGATCTAAAATTTTAATTTCAGATTTAATAATCAGATTATAAATTAGATCTAATCTAAAAATAATCTAAGAATATATAAATGATCATGTAATAAAGAACCTAGGCTCTGATACCAATTGAAGGAACCAGATCTAGGGTTTCAGGGTTAGATCTTGAAAAAGAGGGTTAGATCTTGAAACTTTTTCTAGATCATACAGCGGAAGACTAAAATAAATTAAAATTTATTTTTTAAGATTAGAAAATCTCTAGATCTAAGATCTTATTACATTATTATTACATGACATTAAATCAAAAATTAAAATATATAAATATAGCATGAACTACATGTTGATCATATCAACATGTTTCTATACTACATCTAATGTATGTATTAAACAATAGATCAATCTATTACCTTGCAAGTTAGACGTTCTAACCTTGTTGATCTGGGCTTGAGGATGATGTTGCAAGCCGCACACGCATCCGGCCTCTAGGAGTCGTCCACACGAGCCCACGAATCTCGATCAGAAGTCCAGCTTCAGGAAATCAGTACAATATGCTAGTACTGCGCTGATCCTTCTTTGATGGTTGATCAGGTGCCTCCTTCTTCTTGATTTGGACTCTTTCAAAGATAGAAAGTAAAAGGAGGAGTTTCAGATCTGAGACACTCTCAGAAAACTCAAGATGGAGGGAGGAAAGATACGAAAACAAAAACCCAAGAAGAAGACCCTCTTCTTCTTCACGTTTTTCTCTCTAGACACCCAAACTTGCATCTTTTATATCTCCACAACCCAAAGGTATTTATCTCTGATTTTTGGATAGCACAAAGGTCTCTCAAATCTCTAATTTTTTCTAAAATTTTATGAAGAAACTCATCTTATATAGAGAGATATGATAGAGTCCTTATCTAGGTCAAACACCTAGTCAAGGCTTATCCAAACATGGCAAGTTAAGGGACGCCCAACTCTTGAGCACCTCCTTCATATGTTCATATATAGATCAAAAAAAATGGTGCACAATGTATACCCTAAAAGCCATGAAAATTCCAAAAAAAATTTGGATAAATTCGGTGCAAAATTGAAAGAGTTTTGGATTTCTAAAACTCTATCTCATAGAATTCGAAATCCAAACTTATTCCTTTTAGATTTGATCCAAACCACCTTCCATGTAAGAAAGAAGAGAGGAGACCTTTTATGAACATTGGAGAGATCTGAGAGAGGGCTTTTATCGCACAAAATAAGTGGAGATTGGCGTTGAATAAGAGAGAGGGCGTGGAGAAGGATTATGTGGCGCAAGGTGGAATCCTAGTCTTACTAGGATTCTGTCTTATGACTTGTTTTAATTTGGTTTTCCAAACTAAATCAAATCAAAATTAGATCAATCCAATTAAAATAGGTCTTAACCTAATTAAAAACTTAATTTAATTAGATTAAATTAGATTTAAATCTGATTTAATTTTCTAATCAAATTAGAAATTAGATTGACCCAAGTCCTAGTTGAACTAGGACTAGTTTTTCCTTGCACTTGGCTTATCCAATAAACCAATTGGACTTGATCCAATCAAGTCCAAACTAAATCTAATTAAATCATATTTAATTAGACTTAATCTCAGCCCATTGGCTTAATCAAATTAAGCCAATTAGCAATCGAATTGCTAATCGATCCTTCTGCAACACTTGCACTGGGTTAAATGTCAATCGTATTGATCATTTAACCCTAGAATGATTCTTAATCATTGATCAACCATCTGATCGGATCATGAACTCTAATGTGTGTGACCTCATAAGTCCGAACCTAAGCCGATAGCTTAGGAATAAATTTTTATACCAATCGAAGTGACCATCTAGCAATGGTACCCGACGATCGGATAGGTCGAATGTGTAGAACAACATCCTTAGAACCCATGCGGATATAGTTTTCATATAATTCATCCCCTTGACCAAAATGATCATAGGACACCCCAGAGTTCAACTGTCAACTCTGATCAGATTGTCCACATTGTATTTCAAAATATCAAATCCATCTGATGGATTACCCTGGCCAAGGTTTTGCTAAATTGAAATACAGCGACTCATTCTTCTCCAACTCTTGGAGTGGTCAATCCCATCTCGATCACACTCTGACTTCACAAGTACTTGACTGTGCCCAGAAGCCTTACGTCCCTGAATTAGAAATTTAGTTAGTCCAGTACCAAAGCACAGTGAGTTGCTTGCAAGTCACTGAGGCGATCTCAGGTCTAAGGGACACTTATATCTATATCCCATCAGAGATATTCTCGACAGTAGAATACTCTGAAGTTGGTCACGTTCAATGATGATGTACCCTTATATCTCACTTGTATGCCATACCAGTGTCTCCACACTCCTTGGTTAAGAGGACAACCAACCCATATGGCCTACAGCGACCTATGCTCGATAGAAGCTGTCGTCCTTATTAACAGCCTATCATTTGGTCGTGAACAGTTTTAAGGACTAATTGATAAATCCTCTCTTTATCGAACCTAAATAGTCCTAAGGACTTCATCATAACAACGGAGTTCATTAGAAGATGAAAGCTTATGATGAAGATGCTAAATATATTTTATTTATTAACAAATCAATTACAATACTTGGTTGCTCAACCGTCAACAGCTTGACGATTGGCTTTTTGGGACACATTTCCCAACACCATGTACATCTAAGGGTAGGTTCATAACCAATTATTTCTCTAAATAATTTTTAGTAATTTTAATTTTGCCCCAGTCCTTAATCAGTAGGCTTTGGCCTCCACTGAAAAGGTCTGGTTAGGTCCAACCATTAACATAACCATACTTGGCCCATCTAGCCAATGAATGATTAGGCCCAACTTTGGTTGGCTAACCTAACCACCATTTAGAAAGAAGCAGTCAAGAAATTATATTATGAATGATAATTTCATCAACTGATGAGTACCAAGCCTTTAGGCCTCCAATGATTATCCAACTGACGGACCCATTATCATCCACTTAATGGGAGGCTATGATCTAGTTATCACCATAACTATTTTATTTTAAGGATCTAATAATTTTAGAAAATTTAATTGATTTAGAGGATGAGGTCAGATGAACCAGCTTATCATGATCATCTCACTGGCTTCACCAAGTTAGCTTAAGGGAGACCATTAAAAGGGCTGGTCTAGGAGCACCTAAATCAGTCACACTGATTTACCTAACTGACATGGGTCAGCTCGAATAGTCAAGTGATCCAATCAAAATATAATTTTACTAAGAGGTCACGTAAGTTCGATCGGTGGGAGGGTTTGCCAAAGCTTGCCTTAGACACCATCAGAAATGGCTAGGTAAGCGAGCTCCCAATTAAAAACCACCGGTCTGATTTACCTTAGACACCAACTGGTTTAATTAGTTTCGATTGGATCAACCTAACAGTTCATGCTAGACCGCTTAGCCAAGAATCAAGTCCATTTGGTTCTTGTTAAAGATATAGACTTGACCAACTACAACTATTCTAATTGATCTAGAGAATTCTTGACCTAATCTAAGACAACAATTGATTAGATTTAGTCAATTCTCTAATTAAGTCCATTTTTAATCTAACCTTAGGTCTAACCCAATTAATGGGCCTAATTTCTACTAACCCATTAACCCAATGTGTTATGGTTTGTATCTTAGGTTCTTCAATTTACAATCCTAGAACCTAATCAAAATAACTTCTTAATTCTCAATTAAGTTTTGGGCTGAAGGTTGGGGTTCGGCTTTTTGAAAATAATTTTCATATTTGTAAAATAATTTTACAACATGGTTCCACCATCCAAGTTGCATATTTGATTCATAATGAAGATGCAAATGAAATAAACATGAAACTACTTTAGATCTAATCTAAACAGGTTCATGTAATTGAAACAATTTCAACTTTAAACTGTGCAAATTTTTCAGACAAAAATATGATGCTTCTTTGCACAGATTATATTAACAAAGAGATTTTATTTTAAATTTAAATATCTTTTAAATCTAATAAATCATAAATTTAATCTAGATCATATCTAACAAATTTATGATTAAAGATAGATCTACACGAACTAGGACAACCTTTGCACTGTAAGGGGTAAACCTTACAGCAGGATAACCTTGCAGTTCGTGATTGATCTAAAAATTTTAATTTTAGATTTAATAATCAGATTATAAATTAAATCTAATCTAAGAAATAATCTAAGCATGTATAAATAATCATGTAATAAACAATCTGGCTCAGATACCAATTGAAGGAACCAGATCTAGGGTTTCAGGGTTAGATCTTGAAACTTTTTCAAGATCATACAGTGGAAGACTAAAATAAATCAAAATTTATTTTATAAAATTAGAAAATTTCTAGATCTAAGATCCTATTACATGATTATTACATGGTATTAAATCAAAAATTAAAACATGTAGAGAATGAACTACATATTGATCATATCAATATGTTTTTATGCTACATCTAATATATGTAATAAACAATAGATCAGATCTATTACCTTGCAAGTTAGACGTTCTAACCTTGCTGATCCAGGCTTGAGGATGATGTTGCGAGCTGCACATGTATCCAGCCTCTAGGAGTCATCCACATGATCCCACGAATATCGATCAGAAGTCCTACTCCAGGAAATCAGTACAGTATGCTAGTACTGTGCTGATCCTTCTTCGATGGTTGATCAGGTGCCTCCTTCTTCTTGATTTAGACTCTTCCAAAGATGAGAAGTAGAAGGAAGAGTTTCAGATCTGAGATGCTCTCAGAAAACTCAAGATGGAGGAAGGAAAGAGATGAACACAACAACCCTAGAAGAAGACCCTCTTCTTCTTCTCTTTGCTCTATCTAGACATCCTATCTTGTGTCTATTATATCTCCACACCCTAACCTTGTTTCACTCTAATTTTTGGATGCCTCAAAGATCTCTCTTTGATCTTTTTTTACAAAAATTTCATGAAGAAATTCATTTTATATAGAGAGATATCATAGAGTCCTTGTCAAGGTCAAATACCTAGTCAAGATTTATCCAAACATGGCAAGATAAGGGGTGCCCAACTCTTGGGTGCCCCTTTCTTTTTGTGCATGGACTAATATAAAAGGGTTCCTATCAAGTGCCATAAAAGCCACAAAAATATTAGAAAAAATTTGGGTAAAATCAATGCAAAAAAAAAGGAAAGAGTTTTGGATTTTTAAAACTCTATCTCATAGAATTTGAAATCCAAATTTATTCCTATTTTGATTTGATCCACAACCATCTTCTATGTAAGAAAGAAGAGAGGAAACCTTCTGGGCATGGTGAAGACCTGGGAGAGGATTTTTGTTGCACAAAATAAGAGGGAATTGGCATGGAATAAGAGAGAGGGCATGGGGGGCTTATGTGGCACAAGGTAGAATCCTAGTCTTACTAGGATTCTATCTTATGATTTGTTTTAATTTAGTTTCTCAAACCAAATCAATCCAAAATTAGATCAACATAATTAAAATAAATTTTAATCTAATTAATAATATAATTTAATCAGATTAAATTATATTTAAATCTATTTTAATTTTTTAATCAAATTAAAAATTAGGTTGACCCAAGTCCTAATTGAACTAAGACTAGTTTTTTCTTGCACTTGGCTTATCCAATAAACTAATTGGACTTGATCCAATTAAGCCCAAACTAAATCTAATTAAATTATATTTAATTAGACTTAATCTCATCCCACTGGCTTAATCAAATTAAACCAATTAGCAATCGAATTGCTAATCGATCCTCCTGCAACACTTGCACTAGGTTAAATATCAATCGTATTGATCGTTTAACCCTAGAACGATTCTTAAGCGTTGATCAACCATTCGATTGGATCGTGAACTCTAATGTGTGTAACCTCATAGGTTCGAACCTAAGTTGGTAGTACAGAAATAAATTTTTATACCAATCAAAGTGATCATCTAGCAATGGTACCCGACGGTCGGATAGGTCGAATGTGTAGAACAACATCCTTAGAACCCATGTGGATATGGTTTTCATATAATTCATCCCCTTGACCAAAATGATCATAGGATACCTTAGAGTTCAACTATCAACTTTGATCAGATTGTCCATATTGTATTTCAAAATATCAAATCTATCTAATGGATTACCCTGGCCAAGATTTTGCTAAATTGAAATACAGCGACTCATTCTTCTCTAACTCTTGGAGTGGTCAATCTTATCTTGATCACACTCTGACTTTGCAAGTACTTGACTATGCCTAGAAGCCTTCCGTCATTGAAGTAGAAATTTAGTTAGTCCAGTACCAAAGCACAGTGAGTTGCTTGCAAATCACTGAGGCGATCTCAAGTCTAAGGGATACTTATACTGTTGGAACCAGATCTAGGGTTTCCGGGTTAGATCTTAAAACTTTTTCAAGATCAGACAGTAGAAGACTAAAATAAATCAAAATTTATTTTCTAAAATCAGAGAATCTCTAGATCTAAGATTCTATTATATGATTATTACATAGTATTAAATCAAAAATTAAAATATATAGAGCATGAACTACATGTTGATCATATCAACATGTTTCTATACTACATCTAATGTATGTATTAAACAATAGATCAGATCTATTACCTTACAAGTTAGACATTCTAACCTTGCTGATCTAAGCTTGAGGATGGTGTTGTAAACCATACATGCATCCGATCTCTAGGAGTCATCCACACGAGCCCACGAATCTCGACCAGAAGTCCTGCTTCAGAAAATCAGCACAGTATGCTAGTACTGCGCTGATCTTTCTTCGATGGTTGATCAGGTGCCTTCTTCTTCTTGATTTGGACTCTTCCAAAGATAAAAAGTATGAGGAAGAGTTTTAGATCTAATACACTCTTAGAAAACTCAAGATGGAGGAAGGAAAGAGATGAAACTAACAACTCTAGAAGAAGACCCTCTTTTTTTTCTCTTTACTCCCTCCTAGACACCCTATCTTATGTCTATTATATCTCCATGACCCAAAGGTCTTTTTCTCTAATTTTTGGATGCCCCAAAGGTCTCTCAAATCTCTATGTTCTTCAAAAATTTCATGAAGAAACTCATTTTATAGAGAGAGATATGATAGAGTCCTTGTCTAGGTCAAATACCTAGTCAAGGCTTATCCAAACATGGCAAGATAATGGGCGCCCAACTCTTGGGTGCCTCATCCTTATTTTCATACATGGACCACCAGCAAAGGGTGCAAAATGTGTTTCCTAAAAGCTACAAAATTCTCAAAAAAAATCTGGATGAATTTGGTGCAAAAAGGAAAGAGTTTTGGATTTCTAAAACTCTATCTCATAAAATTTGAAATCCAAACTTATTCCTACTTTGATTTGATCCACAACCACTTTCTATGTATGAAAGAAGAGAGAAAATCTTTTGGACATAGGAAAGACCTGAGAGAGGACTTTTTTCGTACAAAATAAGAGGGGATTGGCATGGAATAAGAGAGAGGGCATGGGGGGCTTATGTGGCGCAAGGTGGAATCCTAGTCTTACTAGGATTCTATCTTATGACTTGTTTTAATTTGATTTTTCAAACTAAATCAAACCAAAATTAGATCAATCCAATAAATAGGTCTTAATCCAATTAAAAATTTAATTTAATCAGATTAAATTAGATTTAAATCTGATTTAATTTTCTAATCAAATTAAAAATTAGGTTGACCCAAGTCCTAATTGAACTAGGATTAGTTTTTTCCTTGCACTTGGCTTATCCAATAAACTAATTGGACTTGATCAAATCAAGCCCAAACTAAATATAATTAAATCATATTCAATTAGACTTAATCTCAACCCATTGGCTTAATCAAATTAAGCCAATTAGCAATCTAATTGCTAATCGATCCTCCTGCAACACTTGCACTAGGTTAAATGTCAATCGTATTGATCATTTAACCCTAGAATGATTCTTAATCGTTGATCAATCATCCGATCGGATCATGAACTCTAATGTGTGTGACATCATAGGTTCGAACCTAAGCTGATAGTATAGAAATAAATTTCTATACCAATCGAAGTGACCATCTAGCAATGGTACCGGACGACCGAATAGGTCGAATGTGTAGAACAACATCCTTAGAATCCATGCGGATATAGTTTCCATATAATTCATCCCCTTGATCAAAATGATCATAGGATACCTCAGAGTTCAACTGTCAACTCTGATCAGGTTATCCACATTGTATTTCAAAATATCAAATCCATTTGATGGATTATCCTGGCCAAGGTTTTGCTAAATTGAAGTACAGTGACTCATTCTTCTCCAACTCTTGGAGTGGTCAATCCCATCTCGATCACACTCTGACTTCGCAAGTACTTGACTATACCCAGAAGCCTTCCATCCTTGAATTAGAAATTCAGTTAGTCCAGTACCAAAGTATAGTGAGTTAGTTGCAAGTCACTGAGGTGATCTCAGGTCTAAGGGATACATACCTATATCCCATCAGAGTCATTCTTGATAATAGAATACTCTGGAGTTGGACATATTCAATGACGATATACCCTTACATCTCACCTATATGCCATACCAGTGTCTCCACACTCCTTAGTTAAGAGGACAACCAACCCATATGGCCTACAGCGACCTATGCTCGATAGAAGCCGTCGTCCTTATTAACAGCCTATCATTTGGTCGTGAACAGTTTTAAGGACTAAATGATAAATCTTCTCTTTATCGAACTTAAATAGTCCTAAGGATTTCATCATAACAACGGAGTTCATTAGAAGATGAAAGCTTATGATGAGAATGTCAAAAATATATTTTATTTATTAATAAATCAATTACAATACTTGGTTGCTCAATCGTCAATAGCTTGACGATTGGCTTTTGGGATATATTTTTCAACAACTCCCACTTATCCTAAAGCCACTCAGCATAGTATCTAATATCCATCTTCGACTTGTGGTTGTCAAACTCTTTTATCGCCTAGACTTTAGTGAAGGGATCGGTCAGGTTCTTCTTTCCGTCAATCTTCTGAAGGTCGACGTCACCTTGATCCATGATCTCCCGGATCAGGTGGAAGCGACGCAAAATGTACTTCGTCTACTGGTGTGCTTTGGGTTCCTTCACCTGAGCTATGACACCAGTGCTGTCACAGTAGGGCAGGACCAGACCATCAAGGGAGGGTGCTACTCCGAGCTCGGTGATGAATTTTCTCAGCCACACAGCTTTCTTCGCGGTATCTGATGCTGCGATATACTCTGCTTCACAAACAGAGTCTACCACAGTATGCTGCTTGGAATTTTTTCAGCAGATAGCTCCATCATTTAGAGTAAAGATATAACCCGACACGCTTCTGCTGTCATCATGGTCAGATTGAAAGCTGGAGTCTGTGAACCCCACAAGTTTCAGATCTGACTTGCCATAAACCAACCATTGGTCCTTAGTATTTTTCAAATACTTAAAGATGATTTTAACCACTTTTCAATGATTTTTTCTAGGATTAGATTGGTATCTACTCACTACTCCTAGTGAGTATGCCACATCTGATCTTGTACATGTCATGGCATACATGATAGATCCCATGATCGAAACATATGGGACTCTACTCATACGCTCT
>NC_025993.2:78107343-78234628 GCF_000442705.2 Elaeis guineensis | reverse complement strand
GGGGTGACACCCTCCAATTTTAACACCAACAACAACTATGCTAATTAGTGAATAATATACCTCGAGCCCCAACCTTCTGTTTGATACGAAGGATGGAATTGAATGAAGGATGGATAGAGAATGAAGGATGGATAAAGAGAGAAATGATAGATCTTCCATCTATTCTCCTGTATATTTGGTAAAATATAGAAAAATGGATAGGAATGATTCATTCCTTTGTTTGGTATAGGAGGATTTGAAGGAATGGACGGAAAGATGGATGATATTTATAAATATTTTTATTAAACTATTTTTTAAAAAATATTATTATTATTATGAATTTATAGTATTTATTTATACTAAAGAAGTAAAGTAATATAAACCATAATCTTTAAATTTATAATTAAATAAATATTTAGATTAGTTTAATAAATAAATTTATGAATTTATAATTTTTAAAAATAAATTTATTTATATATTAATTATACAAATAAATAACTAATTTATGATTTAATTTAAATAGTTAATTAATTTTATATAAATAGTTAATTAAAAATAGTGAATATAAATAAAAAATTAGAAGATAATTTTAATTATTTACTTATAACTATGAATATTATATGCTGAAATAAAAATAATTAGTAATAAAATCTAATAATATAAGATAAATAGTATAATTAAATAAATATATATATAAATAAAATAAATAAAAAATATTAAAATTTTATAAAAAATTAATATAAAATAATTTTATCAATATAAAAATTTATCTTTCTGTGCTCTATTTATTCTTTCTTGTATTTCACTAATTTGAAAGGATGCAAGGTGATGGGTTAGGATGGATAGGTGATCTCTTCCTTTTGTCCATCTTTTTCAAAATTTTAGAATCAAACGGTAGATAGAGTTCTCCGTCAGATCTTCCCATGCACCGGCTAATCTTCTACGGTTCAAATACCAGCAGGCGACGGCGAGCGAGGCGACGTCTCTGTAGGGAAGAGATGGAGGCGGAGGCAGAGGTCCTGGAGCCTTTGGAGCTCCCTTTCTCCGACCTCCTCCTCCTCTCCTCATCCGCTTCCTCTCCCTCTAGGGTTTCTTCCTCCCCAGGAGCTGGCGAGGCTCGAATCCCTCTCTGCCGCCGTGATGCAAGCCCTGGGTCCGTCGGGCCCGGCCTCTTGTCGATTACCGGAGTCCCCAAAGCCCCCGCCCTCCGCCGCGCCCTCCTCCCTCTCGCCCGGAAGCTCGCGCTTCTCGACAACAAGGATCGCGCTCGAATCCTCAAAGTAGAACCCTCTTGACCCACTTTGTTCTACCTTTTGATTCATTTATTATATTTTGTTACGATCTTATCATCAGCCTAGGGTTCTGAAATTGATCTCAGTGTCTTAAAGAAAAGTTTTTGATGAGGTTTTCATGGTGGAGTCCACTGAAAATGCTTTGGTTTATATCTAGTTTATCTTTATGAGATTTTATGATGTGAAAATTTGATCGAATCCTGTAGTTAGAATTGAATTGCTGAAATGCTGTAGTTATAATTCTGGATGGTGGGTGGGAGTTTGCGGGGGCTTTAGGGTTTATTGGTTAGGAAGAGACCAGGATTGAACTAAGGGGAAAAGAGGGGAGAAGAAAGAGAAGGTGTATTAAATTTTAGAGCATTCCCAGCTCTATTATATTCAGCCCTTTAGGGGTGATAAGTTGAAAAATCCATCATTTCATGTTACATTACATTGCTCTCTTTTTTCGTTGGAATGGGGTTGGCTACAGAGTATAGCACTAAGGAAAGCTCCATATGGTGGATTTTTGCAACTGTGTCAGGTTAAGATCTATCCTCTAAGGTTTATTGTTCAATTTCTTCTACAAAAAACTTAACATCAAGAAGTGCTTGCCATTAAACTTAAAAGGTCAATTGCATGTAGAAAGTTCTACTTTGTCGGGCACTTTATGTTCACGCAGCCTGGAGGAATCCTCTGAAATTAAATTTGAACATGGAGAGAGTGCTGGAAAAGGGATGATTAGAGTATTTAATCTAGGAAGTTGCACGCATGTGTAACTGACAAATTATAAGTGAACAAGTTCAGTTTGAGCATAATCCCACGTTGGTAAATGAATGCTATGTGATTTTATTCATCAACTTGGTGCATAATCCTCCAGACATGCTTAACTTATGGTGGCATTCATATAGTCAATCTCTTCCAGTGAGCTACTCCTTGGGGAGGAGGTAGATGCACCTAGATTTTGAAATTTTATCGGTGAGGCATGGAGGTGGTTTTAATCATTTTTCTGTGTCCATAATGAATCATTAGTTTATGGAATCAACATTAATATCTATTGTAAAGAATTTTTTATGTTTACCATATATGAGTTCTATTGCGAGTCTTCTATTGAAGAAGACTCTTGCTTCGAGGGTCCTTTTAGTGGCCAATGCTGGCTTTAGTGAAAAGAGTGTCCTTGTGAGGGTTTTTCTTGTATTATTGTGGAACATAAAATTATTATTGAATAAAATTCACAAAGTCATAAACATTAAACCTTTCGTATGATGTTGAAATAACTTTTGTTTGAAGAGATAGCAGTGACCTGAATTCATGATCATGGAACTTGAATCCATTAAAACCCAGGAAGTCTGAATCTTTAAGACTTATCATTGTTTTATCTATCCTTTGCTACTTGCTCATATCAAATTGCTGCATTCACATCATTTCAGAAGGTAAGTTCAGTATTAATTTAAGAATTTAAAAATTCAGAACCTCAGCTTATGAATCTGATTTTTGTTTGTCCCACCTTTATTACAAGTTCTTATTAGATATGTTAAAAAAAAATAATTCCTTATCTGATGAATCTTTTTTTTTTTTTTTAGCATAGCCAAACTATCATTGGGCTTAATCCATGACTCTGATTTAAACATTTAACTTATAATGTTAAATAAGTGATGTTCTTTGGTAGGTTGTCATTCATAACTGGTTTACTCTTATATAATGTTTTACAATGTTTCTTTTTGACCTCAATCTTCTTGAAGCAAGAATAATTTATGCTTGAAGTTGTTTGGTTTTAATAATCATTTTATTTGAGTGCTTAGAATACAAAGACCATGTCAGTGTCCAGGTAAGCTAATACTTTACCTAGTTTTACATTTTCTTAAAACGGCTTTATTTAGCGGTACTTGACACTTAGTTCACTGTTCATGCCAAAAGTAATGTGCTGTAAATATCTAACATGACGTAACTCAACATGTGGATGTTGTCATGAAAATAAAGACTATAAACACATAATACATATATTTAAATAAAAGAAAATAAAGGCTGGAAATGATGTCATAGCATTGGTTAGAAATAGGTTTCCCTCTCAACAACTGAAAAAAAAGAAGAAGAGAAAAATACAGTATAAGCTTAGATCTGGAGAGCCTGTTTTAATTGACACACATATTTAAATAACAGTAAGCATATCGTTCAAAACTTTACATGTCTTCATAAAGAAAAAACAACTTATTGCATATGTAATATTTTCTAACATAATTCTTACCAAAACTATTTGTAGCTAACTTGATTATGAACATCATTGATTAAAAATTGTTGATGCATTGCAATATATGGATGATAAAGCACTAAAGTCAACTATCTTCTGGACCCCAATTTTGTCACAAAGGATTCGGTATATATAACATAACAATACTATATGCGGTAGATTACTATATGCAGTAGATTACTTTGATAGTTATTTTAGAAAGCACTTTCTTGTCCGTATACTCATAATTTCTTTTAAATGCAGTTTCTCTGAAAAAAACATTTCAGGCATTTGCTTTAATTTCTGTTTATTTTGAAGAATAAATGCACAATGATATACACTATCTCTCACTAGTATAATCAATTAATCATATCAGATACATAGGGAACCATCAAAAGATAACTTATGGGTGATGTTTATTTCAGGAGCATGGTTTAGGCAGTGATGTTCCTCTGAAGAATCCAGATAGGAGTGTCTCCTCATTTGCCTTGCAGTTAAAATATGGACAAGATTCAAGTTTGGAGGCAGCTTCGGGTGGTCTTAGCATTTCAGAGCAAAGCAGCCACAGTGAAGAAGATAATTCATTTGTTAATAGGTTCCAGGAATTCAATCATTGTGGGTTCGAGCAGCTTGGAAAAACTTTTAAGGAACTAGGTCTTTGTATGATGGAACTTGGACTTCGCGTGGCACAGATTTGTGATAAGGCCATTGGTGGCAGAGAACTGGAACAGAGCATTATAAACTTGGGTAGTGCAAAGGGACGTCTTATTCATTATCATTCAACATTGGATAACCTTATTCTCAAAGAGAACTGCAGGAGAATGAAGAAGGTATATTCGGCCGACCTTTGTCTTCAAATTTTCATACTACTATGTCAGGAGGCTCGTTTCCAAGATCAGAAAGGGAGCCCCGGATGAGTTGAATGCAAAAACTTGCTTGATTAAAGATAGGTTCTGCAGAATTTCTTTGTCCAGTTTGTGGCAGCAATGGCACTATGACTATGGAATCTTGACTGTTCTAACAACACCATTATTTATGTTGCCTTGCCAAACAGAAGATTGTTCTTCTGTGTCAAACAGTCAAGAGTGCTCTTCTCCTGATGGGCATACATATTTGCAACTATTTGACTCTAAAAGGAATAAACTCGTTGTGGTGAAATCCCCACCTGAGAGATTCATCATTCAGGTAGGGGAGGCAGCTGATATCTTGTCGGGAGGTAAGCTGTGCTCTACACTTCATTCTGTTGGCAGACCTGTCGAAAAGGAGAACTTAAGCCGGGAGACATTTGTTGTCTTCCTGCAGCCATCTTGGGACAAAACTCTGTCTTATCCTGCATACCTTTTAGAGTCTAAAAGAAATGGGAAGTTGTTGTCAAGCAAGGAGACATCCGGGTCCTGTGACAATGACAATGCTTTGCCAAGCACTGTGGTTGCTGGAACTCAGGAACCACTTGAGCTAATGCAAGAAATCCTCAGAAAAATTCCACCACTATCCTCTCGTTTGAGAGATGGGATAACATTTGCAGAATTCTCACGTGAAACTACCAAGCAGTACTATAGTGGCAGTGGAACCCAGTCTATGAGATAGCTAAGTTGTTTGATGAGTATTTTCTGGAGGTTGTCAACATCTAATCAATTATAAGTTTATTATTTAATTCAAACATCAGAGAGGAGTTATGATTCTTGGAGGTTGCAACACATGCAAAATTTTGTTTATAAGCAATCGGTTTTGTTCAGCTTTTACGATGCAGATAAAATATGCGGAAATAGCCCAAACTAGAATAAGGTATTAGAAAACTTGGGATCATAGCTTACACGCAGAGGGGGAAAAATGCATTCCTAGGGTTCAACAAATTGTGCATCAGTACATATGTGCAGATTCCCTTCTCCTTCACAAGCTTGACATGGCCTGTGTGTTTACGTTTACCTTCAGCTGTGTTGCATGTTCCAAATGGCAGTAGTCAAGATGGTTGAGATAAGAGTCAATACTTATTTTTGTGAACCTGGAATCACACAGAGCATGGCATTTTGATTCAGTAAATCCTCCTGGCAAAAGTAATCAAGTAATCAGGACACATAAGCAAGAGTTATGTTCAAGGATTTACAAATTGTACCTCAAATCCTGCCAAGGATCTGCAATAGTTAGTGTTCGTAAGCATGGTGCTTGTTGAACCACATTCACTGTCTTTGAGGGACATGCTGGACCTATCAAGTTTGATTGACCAGGGATACTGATACCCATTTGCTGTCAAACCCACGTGGGACGAAGATCGTTGCATCTTAACACCTCTTGGAATGCTCCTTCCTTCCACTGATGGCCTTTGCCTGCTTGTTTGCCTTTCATATGAATCAGTTCGTCGTCTTGGTGTGCTTTGTGACCGTGCCTTTGCCCTTGAAGACTCTGTGTTAGCCATGTAGTTGGGGTAAAAGTGGTGGTTGAAAGAAGTTTGTGCTGCATCAGTTACAGGCACAGCTGATAAGTATTGGGGACTGCTTTGTGCTGTGGTGAATGGGAACTCCTCAAAATGCCCGATATAAGCCCTTGGGCTTGTATAAGTTAGTGCTGGTGGAGCAGATGATAACTGTTGGTATTGGTCTGCCCTGAGAGGCAGACAAGTATTGCCATAATATATAGAGGGTCTGTGATCCTTTATGTCGGTGTTTGTGATGGGATAACTGTTTCTGCTCTTTGTACTGCCCCTCGACTCACGAAGATCCATTTCCCCACTTTTGACATTCTCCTCTGCACATCTGTCCATCTCCTACATTCATGAAACATGTCTCATAAGAACAGTAAATCTGAAGACCGCTTCTTTAAAATTTAGGCTAATAGCCAAAGCTTTTATATGTTCTGTTGATGTCTAAACTTGACGACATAGTCTCCATTACTATTGACTTACATATGAATGTTGGATCTGCGACGCTGTGGTGATCTCCTGTATACGGACTGCCTTTGTGAGATGGCTTGGGACTCTTCAACCATTCTGATCCTCTGGGCACGTGCTCGGGCTTGAGCAGTCACCAGTGCCTGCATGCAGCGGAGAGTAGCTGTAGCTTGCTTCCTCACCAGGTGGCCTCTCACCAATGCTTGCAGTTTCACCAGACCTTTCAATGCATGTAAAGCTTTCCTTGCCTGCCGATGTAGAGTGTTTTTATCTTCTCTATGTATAACTCTATAGTGTCTCATCGAATTTATTAGTCACATTTTTTCTTTCTACCATATATAAATGCTTCTCCCAAATATAATTTTGTTGCCCAGATCTTACTTCCTCTGAGCATTTGATGATATATTCTACGGTCCTGCCTTTCCACATATATTTCTAGTAATTTTTATGTAATGCATGAAACTTGTATATTATCTGTCTTCTCATTTTTTCTTTTACTTACTTTGCAATTCATTATTAGCTCCATGTAATTAGCTGGAACTTGGATTATTATTAAAATATTAAGAAGACAACGAATTGCAGAATGAGAATATTTATGGTTCAGGTAAACATACAAAAATGCTCTCTCATTATTTACTGTGCTTATATAAATGGGCCCATGTATCTGGTGTTACAATATGGGTATCCTCAGAAGTCAAAAACCAAAACTTTCTTGTTTGGTTCCTACATCACTCTGGATATTATGTTTATTTTCATACATTTCTCAAAATGAATCTTTTCAAATTTTAATGATGATTGATTCTCTGGACAGGAAAAATGGACCAGCAATGTGTTAAAGAGAGGAGAGGAGAAGATGAAGTACCAGATACGATCTAAAGACGGCCTGAATCTTGATTGCAGCAGCCTCCTCAACAGCACTGGATGTTTTACCAGTGGTGGTGGAGGTTAGACTCATCACATCTGCTGCAGCCTGTGCAGCAGCAACGGCAACACCTGCTGCTGCGGCTGCTGTCACTGCTGCAGCCGTTGCATGCCTCATTTGATCAATCTCAGCCTCTGACCGTGCATTAGTGGGTGCACTTACTGTTTGGTCTGGAGATGTCGAACCCTTCTGTGCTGCTGCTTCTTGTCTCCGGAAGCTCCATCTATTCTTCTCCTTTGGGTGGGCAGTGGGATTGGATCTGATTGGACTTCTGTTGGCGATGAAGATGTTAAGGTCTCACCTTCATCCTTCTCCTCCCTCTTGCACATCAAGAAACTTTTCAGCCATCTTCCCGCCTTCTCCATTGCCCCTCTAAAGCATTTTTACAAGAAGGATTCAGGAGCCATTTGCACCTATATGATACAAAGAAACAAGCCTCCATACATCTAATATCGAGTGTGACTTATGTCTGCTTTTAATCTCTGG
Source organism: Elaeis guineensis (assembly GCF_000442705.2). NCBI lineage: Eukaryota > Viridiplantae > Streptophyta > Magnoliopsida > Arecales > Arecaceae > Elaeis > Elaeis guineensis. Next base: position 78,226,862 of record NC_025993.2, on the reverse strand, counting down.
TAATTACGACCCAATCATCATTATTCATCCATTTGACTCCTTTTCCTTTTGTCTCTGGGATGGTGGAGTGATCTGGGGCTTTTGTTTGTTTATTAGGTGCAGGCCTGCAGGAAGAGAGGAGAGAAATATATGAAGGTATTTCCCTGGCAAGCCACTTGCAATCCTCTGTGAGACTGATCCAATGTTTTCTATTATCGCAATTCCTATATTTTTTTTGTAGTGAATAGCCAGCAAGCCTTATCTTGTCCTGGAGTTATTGAAGGGATGAGCAGGGAAGTATGGTTTTATGGATTATTGAATGGCGAGGGTCATGTGGACGAAAGGGTCATGAACGTTGCTGGCGATCGGTAGACAATACTTTCTGCTTGTCAGCATCTCATGTCAAGTTGGGTCCATCATTGTCAGCATTGGGTGCTAATTTCCAGCACCCAATGCACCAGCTTTTAGCTCTTGTACCTCTTTCCAGCAGAAAGGTTGACCTGTCATGCGTCCTTCTGGTACTCATCGTGAGAAAACTGCCATCTTTGAATGATGATTAGAAATTTAGAATTGTTCAATTAGCACATCAATTGGAGAGCAGCTTTCTACCAAAAAAAAAAACAGAGAGCTGGTAAGGTTGCTGCATTCGTACCTGCATGCCATATGCTTAAAACATGAAACGGTCTCTCTCTGCACATGAGTAAGACTATATATCTGACTGTCCAAATTCTGCAATGGTGGGATTCTCATGCATATCCCCTTTTTTCGATTGTGGTTCTTTGCATGGTGTTCTGGTGGAGATTTTCTGTGCTGATCATACTACCTGTTCTATTTGAAGCCTTACACTAATTATGGGTTACACCATGATATCTTCATGGAAATTTGTCTGGTTCTGATAGCTCTTACACTATTTGTGGGTTACACGTTTCACATTTGTTTGTTTTATTACAGTTGCATCACAGTTGGAAGCAGAGCCTCGTGCTCTGATGGAAGCAAAATTCAGGGGGTATCTGTTGTTGAAGAGGATAAAAAGACCTATTTTAGGTTATGGAAAGCTTTCTTTTGGTGATTCCCATCAATATTTTTTGGCATTATCCATTCATAATAGTGAAAGAAACGGAAAGGGGATAACATTGGGTCCATACAATTTGAAGGAGATCCCCACGGGAGGATAGTTAATTGTTTGATTGTATTATTGCGCAATACATTGAGGTCCAAGATGGCACCTTTGCAAAAGATGCCACATTTTGTAATCCCTGATGATTACCCCATTATGACTTAGAAAAATAGCTTTTCCCTAGAGATTGCAGGCTTCGTTTTCTTATGGGATCATCTCTCATCACTTGTCTTTTGTCCTAGGCTGATTTAAAGAAGCAAGGCAGAAGAAGAAGTTTAGAAAGTTGAACCACAAGGCCATAAGTTGATGCTTGTGCTTAATGGAATGAATAGGTGATAAAAAGACACTTCATGGAGTACATGTTTGACTTGGCCTTATATTAGGTAATATGATTGGAACGGTATATCACAAGAACCAGAACACAAAAAATGGAGAAAGAATAAAGAAGAGGGAGAAGGTCAAATTTCTGAGGTCATATGACTGGCCCTTTTGAGACTTTATAGGTTTTTAGAAATTTTTATTATCTCATAGCACCAGATTTAGGTTGAGCACCCACAAAAGAGTTGCTTTGCTATTTTTCCTCAGAGAATTGTCATTTTTTTTAAGACCAATTATCTAAATTTCTTCTGGTTGGCTGATGATAGGGATCAGTGTTGCCCAGCTATGCAACCCAAGAGGGGGGGGGGTGAATTGGGTTTTAAAGAATTTAAGCTTAACTAACTACTTATGAAAAATATATATCAAAAGCTTGATGAATGAGGAGAGAGACTTTAGTTTGAGATTAATTGCTTAAAGCAAGAATGCAAGGATATAATGGAGAATTAAAGAGAAACAATAAAGCATGCCACAAACACAAGGATTTATAGTGGTTCGGTGCCAACCTTGCACCTACATCCACTCTCCAAGCTCCTACTTGGGAATTCCAATCCACTATACTTTGTATTCAACCCGAATACAAACGTCGGAACCTCCGACACTAGCTATCTCAAGCTAGTCCACTTGTTTCCCGGGTACAAGCCGACCCAATACACTCCGATTTCAGGTTCGGATCAACCTTCCCTTGTTTTGGAAACCCTCCAAAACAAAACAATTACTCACAAGATAAAATCAGTTTAGAGCACAAATAAGTACAAGAATAGCTCCTTAAATGAGCGAGAATAACAATAAATACGCTTTACTCAAAAGAAGAAGCCCTTCTTTGATTTCCTCAAAATGGATGAGAAAAGGAATAAAAGCTTGAGGAGTTGGTGAGCTTTGATTGAAGGCTTCTTGAAGGCTTTAAATGAGCTCTTGAATGAGGTTGAGAAGTTAGCTTGAGAAACCCTCTCTTGAATGCACTTGAATGCCCTCTTGAATGCTCTTTCTTTTCTCTTTTCAAATCTCTTGAATGCCTCTTGGATATTTGATGTCTCTCCTTATTGTTTTCCACCTTTTGAAACCTTTTATAGCCTTAAGAAACAAAGGAAAACAAACTAGGCAGAAAAAGAGCCGTTAGAGCACAAAAGGTGAGCATTAAAAGCAACTAAATCTGGCCAAAAACTAGCCGTTACAGGCAAATCCCGTCGCAGGGGTCGACTCATGAGTCGACCCATGCTTCAGGGGTCGACTCATGAGTCGACCTCTGATGCAACATCCAGAAAAATAAGTTTCTGGAAATTTTGGCCCACACTAACAGAGGTCGACTCATGAGTCGACTCATGCCTTGTGGGTCGACTCATGAGTCGACTCACAAGCCGTGCCAAGCCAAAAAAGGTCGCGTGCCAACAGAATTTTTGCGTGCCAATCAGCTCATTGTCCCATGAGTCGACTCATGAGTCGACTCATGCACTTCAAACCTTCATAACTTCAAAAATATAAATCCAAAAATAATGAAATCTTCACCAATAGATCACAAATCATTTGCTCTACAAGATGATACTATCAAATCAGAGTTTTGATGAAATTATGATTTTGCCCCTGTAGAGCATAAGGACTTTTTCAAAATAAAAAATATTTGTATCCCTTCAAACTATTTTGTAATCATCAAAATCAATCTAGGAGCAACAATCTCCCCCTTTTTGATGATGGCAAAACATTTGAACAAAAGCATTTATATGAATCATGAATTTCAAAAGATTGCATTTTAGGTGCATATGCTTGAAAAGAGTATGATTCTTTTGGCATGTGATACAAATGGTTATATGCATAAATAGTTTGTCCATTTGCTTAAAGATTGGAAGATATGCTCATGGATAATTGTTTTGGTGTTAGAGCAGAAAATTTGATTTTATTATCAGAGCAAACTGTATTTTGAAAAATTTTCTCAATTCTCAAAACTAGTCATGTGTGCCAAAGCATATTGAATAGTTGATTTGGAAAGAGTATTAGAGCATTTAAGTTTAAGATGTATCAGAGCAAGAGAGATGAAATCTTGCAATGTATCAGTGTAGGGAAGACAATTTTACAATGTATCAGAGAAAAATTTAGCAATGTATCAGAGTAGTAAAAACAGTTTTTCAATGTATCAGAGCAATGTATTCAATATATCAGAGTAGGTTGGAGCCTATCATAACATATCCAAATGTTTACAGCAAATCAGAGTATAAGTAATTTTAAAAGGTACTTATTTGCAGTATACTTGGGATTTGTACTTAAAATTTTCAATTGATTAATTTCTCATAATCACAATTTGTAGTTTTTTTTTTTTGCTTTTGATGGATTTCTTTTTGTTTAATTTCTCCCCCTTTTTGACATCATCACACAAGGTTAACTCCTCCTTTTTGTGAAGCATTCTTTAATTTCTTCTTCTGTAGAGTTTACTCCCCCTTAATGTAGCAACTATTAACAGCAATCATAAGATGATAATACCACAAAGAGAAGACAATATTCCACAAAAGAGAAATATATATAACCAAAGTATGATAAACATCATTACAAAGAAAAAAGATGATATCATAAAACCATAATTGTTTCAGTACATAGATCATAACATACAAAGCCAACTAGCACATGTCAATACATGGCCCCAAAATACAGATCCTAGAAAGGACAAAACACTAACACCTAGGATCTAGAAATGATCAAGATAAGTCAATGATCGGAATCATCAGAAATGTGATGAGGAGCAGATGGATCTGAATCAGAAGTGCGTCCTCTACCCCGTCTGCCTCTGGCACGAGTGGAAGTACTGGTACGAGCAGGCGAGCGGGAGGAACTGGGTGGCTGAGAACGCTGAGAAGCTAGGGACTGAACAGAAAGGGTAAGTCTGATGGAATCAAGTACAGTCAGTGCCCTGGAAACAGCCTGAAGAAGAGCAGTGAACTGGGTAGTCGCATAGTCACTCGATCCTCTGATCTCCTTCCTTAGTAACTCATAACCGCCCTCAAGAGCTCCTCTAAGTCTGCCAGCCTCTGCAGTGAGATCAGTGACCTCAATCGAAGACTCCTGTGGCTGAGGATGGGCCAATTCAAAGACTTGCCCCTGCAAGTCAAGGACTCTGCCAGTCAATCTCAAAATAGTGCCCTCAAGCTGCTGAATCCGGATGGACTGGTCTGTCATCATCTGATACACTGTGGAGATGTGGGGAGTCAAAGTCTGATCAGAAGAAGTAGCCCCTGGTGCAAATGTAGTACTGCTCCATTGACTAGTCAATAATGAAGCCACACGCTGTGAAATCCGCTCAATCTGATCATCAGACAGTGTGAACTCTGACGGAGGTGCTCTGCTCTCTGGCTGATGCACTGGTGTGGGCATCCTGGTAAACTCTGAAGGGCCAGCCTCTAGATCCGGAAAGAACTGTATATCTGGTGAAACTGCCCTGAAATCATGAATAGGAGATGATGGATCTTCTTCTTCTTCAGCTCTGACTTCAGTTCTGTCTCCAGCTATCTCCTCAGCTCTCTCCTCTGCTCTCTCCTCAGCTCCCCTGATCCAACCACCACCAGTCTTTGTGAAACCCATTCGGTGCAAGGTGTGTAGGTTGAAAGTATCAACATGAGATAGCTTGGTAGGAGCCTCCCCCTCACAGCTAACACCAAACCTCCTAAAAACTCTAGTCAGGGCCATACCAAAAGGCAAATGTGCCTTAGATCTGTTCAGAGTTTCCCTCATGGCCTCAATCATAAGTGCCGGGAGGTTTAGGGGGGTCTGTGTGATAATGTGAAACATAATACATATATCCCTGCCAGACAGTAGATCGTGCCTACCACTCCTAGGGAAGAAGAGTTTGGTGACCATTTGATGTAAAACTCTCATCTCTATAGGTAATATCTTTGCTTCCAGTTTATTCAGATTCCCTTGGTAGGCACCCCCAAGAATAACACTAACACCTTCTTCTTTCACAGGGAGTTCCATATATGCATAACCTTCACTAGGCAAATGTAAAATCTCCCCCAAGATAACAGGATTCAGACAAATATCAATCCCTTTTACAGTTGAAGTTACTGACCCATTTCCATAAATTAGATTCTGATAAAACTCCCTAACTAGGTCAACATAGGTAACTTCTTTAAGGGTACAGTAAAAACTCCATCCTTGATTTTTGATCTTGGTTGCAAAAGAAAATCCTCATTTTCAAAGAACCGGAAGTCTATATTTTTCTCAGTTTCTACTTTTCTATCTGAAAGAGGGTTCTTACTGGGGCTTTGAGAGGAATGAGAAGGACCTTGAACTGAAGTTGGAGTGGGAGCAGTGGAGGACTGTGCCGCTTGCCTTTTCTTTCTGACATTTTCTTCAAGTTCTCGGACAGACTTTCTCCTTTGGGGAAGCTTCATCTTTGGAGCCATAATCTCTTCAATAGCAGGCGAGGAGACTTGAGGAGCAAGTGAAAGAGTGGAGGAAGGATCACAAGAGAGTGAAATAGAATTATGGTGGAGAAAACGGGTGGATTTGAGAGGGACAGTGGAGTGCTAGGGCACGCTCCAACCGTGATGAACAAGGGAAGAAGTCACAAAAAGACCTTTCCCCAAGAGGCGATTTGCAGTGGAGAGAAGGCGGGAGAAGTTCCACAAGCTTGGGTCTTGGAATGGGAGCTAATGGAAGTCGGGAGGATGGGTTTTGGAAGGAAGAAGATGACCGTGTGGGTCGGCTCACGAACAGCAAACCTTATATAAAAACCTTAAGCCCGTTTGGAAGTTGGTGGGATTTACAAGTTTGCCATTGAGTCGACTCATGGGGGTCGACTCATGAAGTTTAGAAAATCAGGAAAAATATGGATAAATTCCAGAAAAATTGAAATTTGGGGAGAAGGAGGTTAGCTCTAAGATAAGTTTTTAGAATGAAAAACTCAAGCTTTTGGGACCAAGAAAGGTGTTGGAAATTAAGCTCTAAGAAATTTTGACAATAAATCATTGGAAATTGAAAAATTAATTCAGGCAAATGGATCAAGAATTCTTAGATTTCTCCTAATTTCACAGAATCTATCCTCACTAAGGGCCTTTGTAAAGATATCAGCTAATTAATTTTCGATGCAAACATATTCAAGAATTATATTTTTGTTTTGAACATGTTCTCTTATGAAGTGATGTCTTATTTCAATATGTTTGGATCTTGAGTGTTGAATAGGATTTTTAGATAGATTTATGGCACTTGTGTTGTCACATCTTATTGGTGTTTCATTAAGTTTAATTCCAAAGTCTTCGAGTTGTTGCTTAATCCACAAGATTTGAGCACAACAACTTCCGGCTGCAATGTATTCGGCCTCAGCCGTAGACAGTGCTACCGAATTTTGTTTCTTGCTAAACCATGAGATTAGGTTAACTCCAAGAAATTGACAAGTTCTACTTGTGCTTTTTCTATCTAATTTACATCCAGCAAAGTCAGCATCAGAATATCCTAATAGATCAATTTGTGAGTCCTTAGAGTACCATAACCCTAAAGTTTGAGTACCATTTAAGTATCTAAGGATTCTTTTAACAGCATTCAAATGAGATTCTTTAGGATTAGATTGATATCTAGCACATAAACAAACACTAAACATGATATCAGGCCTACTTGCAGTTAGATACAATAATGATCCAATCATGCCTCTATAGTATTTTAAGTCTACACATTTACCTTCATCATCCTTGTCAAGCTTACATGAGGGACTCATTGGTGTGCCAATGGGTTTGGAGTTCTCCATTCCAAATCTTTTGAGTAGTTCCTTGGTGTACTTGCTTTGGGCGATGGAGATTCCCTCTTTTGATTGTTTGATTTGGAGTTCGAGGAAGAAGGTGAGTTCTCCCATCATGCTCATCTCGAACTCCCCCTGCATAAGCTTAGCAAAGTCTTGACAAAGAGATTCATTAGTAGACCCAAAAATTATGTCATCAACATAAATTTGTATAACTAACATATCATTTTGATTTCTTTTGATAAAGAGGGTTGTATCTACATTACCTCTTGAAAAATCATTATTGAGTAAAAATTTGCTTAGTCTATCATACCATGCTCTAGGTGCTTGTTTTAATCCATATAAAGCTTTATTTAATTTAAAAACATGATTAGGAAAAGCATGATTTTCAAATCCAGGGGGTTGTTCTACATAAACTTCTTCAGCAATAAATCCATTTAAAAATGCACTTTTAACATCCATTTGAAATAATTTGAATTTCATAAAGCAAGCATATGCAAGTAGAAGTCTAATAGCTTCTAATCTAGCAACAGGTGCAAAGGTTTCATCAAAATCAATTTCTTCTTCTTGATTATATCCTTTAGCAACCAATCTTGCTTTATTTCTAATTACATTACCATGCTCATCTAATTTGTTTCTAAAGACCCATTTTGTGCCAATTATTGAACAGTTTTTAGGTCTTGAAACCAAAGTCCAAACATTATTTCTTTCAAATTGATTAAGTTCCTCTTGCATTGCGTTAATCAAATTATGATCTTTTTCAGCTTCTTCAATGGTTTTTGGTTCAAGATGAGATACAAAAGCACAATGATTAAACACTTCTCTTAGTGAAGAACGAGTTTTTACCCCATGCATAGGATCACCAATAATTAACTCCTTAGGGTGGTTGTGAACATACCTCCATTCCTTGGGTAGGTCATCTGTACCTTGAGGTTGTTCTTGAATTTCTTCACCTCTCTCATCTTGTTTGTCTTCTTGTCCCTTGTCCTCTGGAGTAGCTGAATCTTTCAGAGTGATCTCCTTCATACCTTCTATTAATGGATCTGCATCATCAACACCCTCATTCTTCCTCGAAGGAAGATCGTTAGATTCATCAAAGACAACATGAATGGACTCCTCAACTATTAGGGTTCTTTTATTAAAAACTCTAAAAGCTTTACTAGTGGAGGAGTAACCCAGAAAGATTGCTTCATCTGATTTTGCATCAAATTTACCAAGTCTTTCTTTACCATTATTTAATACAAAACATCGGCAACCAAAAATATGAAAATATGCAATATTTGGTTTTCTTCCTTTCCAAAGTTCATAGGGGGTTTTCTTAAAAAATTGTCTAATTAAAGCACGATTTAGAATGTAACATGCTGTGTTAATAGCTTCTGCCTAAAAATATCTTGGAAGGTTGCTTTCACAAAGCATGGTACGGGCTATTTCTTCTAAGGTTCTGTTTTTCCTTTCAACTACCCCATTTTGTTGGGGTGTTTTAGGAGCAGAGAAGTTATGGTCAATTCCATTTTCATCACAAAATTTTTCAAAGTCTTGATTTTCAAATTCAGTTCCATGATCACTTCTAATATTTTGAATTGAAAATCCTTTTTCATTAGTGACTTTTCGATGAAATTTAGTGAAAATATGAAAAGTTTCATCTTTGTGTGCCAAAAAGAAAACCCAAGTAAAACGAGAGTAATCATCTATAATTACAAAATCATATCGTTTTCCTCCTAGACTAGTGGTTCTAGTTGGTCCAAATAAGTCCATATGCAAAAGCTCTAAAGGTCTAGAAGTTGAAACAATATTTTTGGATTTAAATGAAACTCTAGTTTGCTTACCTAGTTGACATGCATCACAAATTCTATCTTTTTCAAAATTCAGTTTAGGCAAGCCATGAACTAATTCTTTCTTAATTAATTTTGAAAGAGAATGCATGCTAATGTGAGCAAGCCTACGATGCCAAAGCCAACTAGTCTCATTAATTTTATCATTTAAGGATACTAGGCATTGCATGTCTAATTTGGCTAAATCATTTAGATCTACCATATAAACATTGCCATGTCTATGACCTATAAATTTGATGCCATCATTAATAGGACTAGTCACAATACAAACAGATGATTCAAAAACAACTTTATACCCTTTATCACAAAATTGACTAATGCTAAGTAAGTTATGCTTTAAACCTTTAACTAACAAAATATTTTCAATATATTTGGAGGGAGTGATACCAATGTTACCTATCCCGATGATCTTTCCTTTGCCATTATCTCCAAAGGTGACCATCCCTCCATCCTTAGCATCAAGCGTGATGAATTGTGATTCATCACCAGTCATGTGTCTCGAGCATCCACTGTCCAGATATCATTTCCTGTTTTCTCCATGGGATGCTAGACACACCTGCAAACAAATGTCAAGTTTTTGTTTTAGGTACCCAAGCTTTCTTGGGTCCTTTTTGGTTAGTCAAAATGGTTCCTTTTGGAACCCATATTTTCTTTATAGTTGTGTTTGCACAAGTGTAAGATTTATGTCCTGTTCTACCACATTTAAAACAAGTAATATTGGTAGACTTGTTACTTGAATAGTTTACATAAATATTTTTCAGAAATTTTTGTTTCTTTAAGGGGTTATAACCAAGTCCAGCCTTATCATATACGGCCTTTTGATTTTCAAGAATCATATTTAGTTTGTTTGAACTTAAGGTGAACTTATCTACTATAGGTTTCAGCTTGTTAATATCATTCTTTAGGCTTTGGTTCTCTTGAAGCAAAGTGGATTTTTCAATTGAAAGGTTTTCAGCTTGTTTTACTAAGGATTGATTTTTCAATTTCAGTCTTTATTTTTCATTCCTAGTTTCTTCAATTCATCAATTAAATCATTGAAGGCTTCATGCAATTCTTCAAAAGTGAATTCACTAGGGATTTCAGAAATTACCTCATTTTCATGTGCCATAAGGCACAGGTTGGATTGTTCTGTTGAAGTCTCCTCATCGGAGCTTGAGTCATCGCTCGCACTCCATGTGGCCATCATTGCCTTCTTCTTAAACTTTTTGGGACCTTTCTTCAGTTGTGGACATTCGAATTTGAAATGCCCCGGCTTTTTGCACTCATAGCATATAAGGGGTTGATCTTTCTCTTTCTCTTTGCTTTGTTCCCCTTTTGTGAAAGGTCTCTTTCTCATCCCCTGTTTCCTTTTTCTTAGGAACTTCTTGAATCTCCGGGTGATGAGTGCCATCTCTTCATCCTGATCTTCATCTTCTGTGTCGTCAGTTTCTTCATCAGGAGAAGCTGTGGATTTGAGGGCAATGGTTCTTTTCTTTTTGACTTCATCCTCTTAATGTTGCTTCATGCTAAGCTCATGAGTCATCAAGGATCCAAGAAGCTCTTCTAGAGGTAGAGTGTTCAAGTCCTTTGCTTCTTGGATGGCAGACACCTTGGCTTCCCAAGTTCTTGGCAATGACCTGAGAATCTTTCTTACAAGCTCACTGTTAGTATAAGATTTGCCAAGACTCTTCAAACCATTAATTATATCAGTAAAACGAGTAAACATAGCAGTTATGGACTCATCATGCTCCATTTTAAATAACTCATATTTATGTACAAGCATGTTTATTTTAGACTCTTTTACTTGATTTGTTCCCTCATGGGTTACTTCTAACCTATCCCATATTTCTTTAGCAGATGCACAGGTAGAAATGCGATTAAATTCATTTGCATCAAGTGCACAATAAAGAACATTCATAGCTTTAGCATTCAATTGTGCCAATTTCTTATCAACCTCATCCCATTCTCTTTCGGGTTTGGTTGACTCCTCACCATCTATAATCTTGGTGGGTGTGTGAGGACCGTTCACTATGATACTCCACATATCATAGTCTAGTGCTTGTATGAATATTTTCATCCGAGCTTTCCAATAGGTGTAATTAGACCCATTGAAAAGTGGAGGTCGGTTGGTGGATTGCCCCTCGACTAGAGAAGTGCCGACGTGGGTTGCCATAGATCTTTGGCTCTTTGATTGTTAGATCAAAGAAGGGCTAGAGCACCGGGCTCTGATACCACTTGTTGCCCAGCTATGCAACCCAAGAGGGGGGGTGAATTGGGTTTTAAAGAATTTAAGCTTAACTAACTACTTATGAAAAATATATATCAAAAGCTTGATGAATGAGGAGAGAGACTTTAGTTTGAGATTAATTGCTTAAAGCAAGAATGCAAGGATATAATGGAGAATTAAAGAGAAACAATAAAGCATGCCACAAACACAAGGATTTATAGTGGTTCGGTGCCAACCTTGCATCTACATCCACTCCCCAAGCTCCTACTTGGGAATTCCAATCCACTATACTTTGTATTCAACCCGAATACAAACGTCGGAACCTCCGACACTAGTTATCTCAAGCTAGTCCACTTATTTTCCGGGTACAAGCCGACCCAATACACTCCGATTTCAGGTTCGGATCAACCTTCCCTTGTTTTGGAAACCCTCCAAAACAAAACAATTACTCACAAGATAAAATCAGTTTAGAGCACAAATAAGTACAAGAATAGCTCCTCAAATGAGCGAGAATAACAATAAATACGCTTTACTCAAAAGAAGAAGCCCTTCTTTGATTTCCTCAAAATGGATGAGAAAAGGAATAAAAGCTTGAGGAGTTGGTGAGCTTTGATTGAAGGCTTCTTGAAGGCTTTAAATGAGCTCTTGAATGAGGTTGAGAAGTTGGCTTGAGAAACCCTCTCTTGAATGCACTTGAATGCCCTCTTGAATGCTCTTTCTTTTCTCTTTTCAAATCTCTTGAATGCCTCTTGGATATTTGATGTCTCTCCTTATTGTTTTCCACCTTTTGAAACCTTTTATAGCCTTAAGAAACAAAGGAAAACAAACTAGGCAGAAAAAGAGCCGTTAGAGCACAAAAGGTGAGCATTAAAAGCAACTAAATCTGGCCAAAAACTAGCCGTTACAGGCAAATCCCGTCGCAGGGGTCGACTCATGAGTCGACCCATGCTTCAGGGGTCGACTCATGAGTCGACCTCTGATGCAACATCCAGAAAAACAAGTTTCTGGAAATTTTGGCCCACACTAACAGAGGTCGACTCATGAGTCGACTCATGCCTTGTGGGTCGACTCATGAGTCGACTCACAAGCCGTGCCAAGCCAAAAAAGGTCGTGTGCCAACAGGATTTTTGCGTGCCAATCAGCTCATTGTCCCATGAGTCGACTCATGAGTCGACTCATGCACTTCAAACCTTCATAACTTCAAAAATATAAGTCCAAAAATAATGAAATCTTCACCAATAGATCACAAATCATTTGCTCTACAAGATGATACTATCAAATCAGAGTTTTGATAAAATTACAATTTTACCCCTGTAGAGCATAAGGACTTTTTCAAAATAAAAAATATTTGTATCCCTTCAAACTATTTTGTAATCATCAAAATCAATCTAGGAGCAACATCGTTGATCTTCATGGACTCCATTTTGGATTTCATGGCTTCAAGTTATTTCTCAGAATCAGGTCTCTGCATTGCATCCATATAGGTGATCGGATCCTCATCGTTCTCATCGAGTTTGATGGGATCACCGTCTTGGACCAAAAAATCATAGTATATGTCCGACTGATATGGTACTCTATCGAATCACCTTAATGATGCAAGTACATTGGGCTCCAAATCTGATCAAATCAAATTTGACTCAAGTTCAGCTATTGGTGTCAGTCTTTCTACCTGTTGAACTTCATCAAGTTCAACCTTAAAGGCAACGATTCCTTCAACAAGAAACTCCTTTTCTAAAAAGATTGCCTTAAGGCTAACGAATACCTTTTGTTCATCAATATGGTAGAAAAAATATTCTTTGATCTCTTTGGGGTACCCGATGAATGTGCATTTGTCAGACCTAGGTCCAAGTTTGTCTGTGACTAATCGTTTGACATAGGTCGGGCACCCCCAGACCCTAAGGTGTGAAAGTGCTAGCTTATGTCCAGTCTATATCTCATATGGAGTCTTAATTACAGACTTATTTGGAACCCTATTTAATAGATAACAGGCCGATTCGAGTGCATATCCCTAGAAGGATATCGACAGGCTAGCAAAACCCATCATGGATCGGACCATGTCTAACAGAGTCCGATTTTTCCTTTCAGACACACCATTATGCTGTGGTGTTCCTGGAGGAGTCTATTGGGAGAGAATCTCATTCTCTCCTAGATATATAAAAAATTCACTAGAAAGATATTCTCCTTCTCGGTCAAATCGAAGAGTTTTAATACTCTTTCCAGTTTATTTTTCTACTTCACTTCGAAATCGTTTGAACATTTCAAATGAATCCGACTTATGTTTCATCAGATAGACATATCCATATCTGGATAGATCATCCGTGAAAGTTATGAAGTAGAAACATCCACCTCTAGCACTTGTGCTCATAGACCCGCATACATCAGTATGTACTATGCCCAAGAGCTCAGTAGCTCTCTCACCTTTTTCAGTAAAAGGTGACTTGGTCATTTTACCAAGAAGACAGGACTCACAGATTGGAAGTGATTCACAATCACTGACTTCAAAGATTCTCTATTGAGTCAACCTGTTTATTCTGTTCTTATTTATATAACCTAGCCTATAGTGCCATAAATAGATATCTGACACACACTATCTAATCTAGGGTGCTTGCCAGTAAAATAGACTCTTATCGGGCTTGATCTTTTTGGTCTGGCCCTGCACTGATGTCCCAGCCTGAACTTGCACCTTCTTCACTTTCTTCTTCTTATTCTTCTTCCCTTTCTCAAAGAGTCAGAAACCAGAAGATGAACCTCCCACTAAGTTCACCGACTCCTTGTAGAGTTGGTGATCCTTCTCAAAGTTCTGAAGTAACCCCAGTAACCCATGGTAGTTTACTTCAGGCTTTGTCATTCTATAATGAGTGAGGAATGGCAGATAAGATTTGGACAGTGAGTTCAGTATTGCATCTTTCCCAAGCTGCTCATACAAGAAAAAGTCGAGCTTGCTCAATCGTTCCATCAGCTCGATCATGCACAATAGATGATCAGTGATAGAGGCACCATCCCGTATTTTGGCATTGAAGATGGCACAGCTAGTCTTATGCCTCTCCACGTCATCAGGTGTGCCAAAGGCATCCTCCAATACTTGAAGCATGTCCTTTGGCTGAGCTGTCTCAAATATGTGACTGAACTCGTCGCTCATGGCAGCCAGCATGATACAGCGCACCGTAGTCCAATCACTGAGCCACTTCTGATAAGTGTCTCTGAATATTTCACGTGCATTGGCAGCTGGCTCCTCAGGTGCAAGATCCATTATCACATATAGGATTCGTTCATGCTTCAGGACTATCTTCAACTTTTGATATTAGCGTATCGAAGTTGGGTCCCACCAACTTATCATTGTCCAACAATGATCGGAGCGATAGGGAAGTGGCCATATCTGCACAAAGAAAAATCATAACCTAATTAGTAATTGATTCATTAAACCTAAAGATTTGGACTTTAATCAAAAGGTTTCTTCCACTATTTTATTAGAATTGGTAGCCTCTACCTCCAATTCGAGGAATTACCCTAATTCCTTAGTGGGTACTAGAATCCATTAGACTGCACACAAGTCCAACTTTAGTTGGCCAACCCATGTACATCTAAGGGTAGGTTCATAACCAATTGTTTCTCTAAATAATTCTAGTAATTTGAATTTTGTCCCAGAAACCTAATCAGTAGGCTCGGGCCTCCACTGTAAGGATCCGGTTAGGTCTAACCATTAACATGACCATACTTGGTACATCTAACCAATGAATGATTAAGCCCAACTTTGGTTGGCTCACCTAACCACCATTAGAGAGACACTTCCAAATCATCATATGATGAGTGATAATTCCATTAGTCAACAAGCACCAGGCCTTTGTGTCTGCAATGATTATTTAGTTAATGGACTCATTATCAAACACCTTAATGGGAGGCTATGACTCAATTATCTCCATAACTTTATCATTTTAAGGACCTAATAATTTTAGAAGATTTAAATGATTTAGAAGATGAGGTCAGATAAACCAGCTTATCATGATCCTCCCACTGGCTTCACCAAGTCAGCTTAAGGGAGACCATTAAAAGGACTGGTCTAGGAGCACCTAAATCAGTCACACTGATTTACCTAGCTGACATGGGTCAGCTCGAATATTTAAGTGATCTGATCAAAATATAATTTTACCAAGAGGTTAGGTAAGTTCGATCAGTGGGAGGGTCGGCCCAAGTTTGCCTTAGACACCATCAGAAATAGCCAGGTAAGTGGGCTCCCAATTAAAAACTATCGATCTGGTTTACCTTAGACACCAACTGGTTTAATTAGTTTTGATTAGATTAACCTAATAGTTCATGCTAGATCGCTTAGTCAAGAATCAAGTCCATTTGGTTCTCATTAAAGACATGGACTTAACCAACTACAACTATTGTAATTGATCTAGAGAATCCATGACCTAATCTAAGACAACAATTGATTAGATTTAGTCAATTCTCTAATTAAGTCCATCTTTAATCTAACCATAGGTCTAATCAAATTAATGGACCTAATTCCTACTAACCCATTAACCTAATGTATTATGGTTTGTCTTAGATTCTTCAATTCACAATTCTAGAACCTAATCAAACAACTTCTTAATTCTTAATTAAGTTTTGGGCTGAGGGTTGGGTTTGACTTTTCAAAAATAATTTTCATATTTATAAAATAATTTTACAATATGGTTCTACCAACCATATTGTATGTTTGATTCATAATCAAGATGCAAATAAAATAAATATGAAACTACTTTAGATCTAATCTAAACAGGTTCATGTAACTAAAATAATTTCAACTTTAAATAATTTCTTTGCACAAAAATTATTAACAAAGAGATTTTATTTTAGATTTAAATATCTTTTAAATCTAATAAATTATAAATTTAATCTAGATTATATCTAATAAATTTATGATTAAAGATAGATCTACACGAACTAGGACAACCTTTGTACTGTAAGGGGTAAACCTTACAGCAAGACAACCTTGCAGTTCGTGATTGATCTAAAATTTTAATTTTAGATTTAATAATTAGATTATAAATTAGATCTAATCTAAAAAATAATCTAAGCATGTATAAATAATCATGTAATAAACAACCTAGGCTCTGATACCAATTGTTGGAACCAGATCTAGGGTTTCAGGGTTAGATCTTGAAACTTTTTCAAGATCAGACAGTGAAAGATTAAAATAAATTAAAATTTATTTTTTAAAATTAGAGAATCTCTAGATCTAAGATTCTATTATATGATTATTACATAGCATTAAATCAAAAATTAAAATATATAGAGCATGAACTATATGTTTATCATATCAACATATTTCTATACTACATCTAATGTATATATTAAACAATAGATCAGATCTATTACCTTGCAAGTTAGATGTTCTAACCTTGCTGATCCAGGCTTGAGGATGATGTTGCAAACTGCACATGCATCTGGTCTCTAGGAGTCATCCACACGAGCCCACGAATCTCGACCAGAAGTCTTGCTTCAGGAAATCAGCACAATATGCTAGTACTGCACTGATCCTTCTTCGATGGTTGATCAGGTGCCTTCTTCTTCTTGATTTGGGCTCTTCCAAAGATGAAAAGTAGGAGGAGAAGTTTTAGATCTAAAACACTCTCAGAAAACTCAAGATGGAGGAAGGAAAGAGATGAAACTAACAACCCTAGAAGAAGACCATCTTCTTCTTCTCTTTACTCTCTCCTAGACACCCTGTCTTGTGTCTATTATATCTTTATAACCCAAAGGTCTTTCTCTCTAATTTTTGGATGCCCCAACGATCTCTCAAATCTGTGCATTCTTCAAAAATTTCATGAAGAAATTTGTTTCATAGAAAGAGATATGATAGAGTCTTTATCTAGGTCAAATACCTAGTCAAGCTTATCCAAACATGGCAAGATAAGGGGCACCCAACTCTTGGATGCCTCTTCCTTATTTTCATACATGGACCACCAGCAAAGGGTGCACAATGTGTGCCCTAAAATTCACTAAAATTCTAAAAAAAATTTGGATAAATTTGGTGCAAAAAGGAAAGAGTTTTGGATTTCTAAAACTCTATCTCATAAAATTTGAAATCCAAACTTATTCCTATTTTGATTTGATCCACAACCACTTTTCATGTATGAAAGAAGAGAAAAAACCTTTTGAACATAGGAAAGACCTGGGAGAGGGCTTTTGTCACACAAAATAAGAGAGGATTGGCATGGAATAAGAGAAAGGGCATGGGGGGGCTTATGTGGTGCATGGTGGAGTCCTAGTCTTACTAAGATTCTATCTTATGAATTGTTTTAATTTGGTTTCTCAAACCAAATCAAATCAAAATTAGATCAACCCAATAAATAAATTTTAACCTAATTAAGAATCTAATTTAATCAAATTAAATTAGATTTAAATTAGATTTAATTTTCTAATCAAATTAGAAATTCGGTTGACCCAAGTCTTAATTGAATTAGGACTAGTTATTTCCTTGCACTTGGCTTATCCAATAAACTAATTAGACTTGATCCAATCAAGCTCAAACTAAATTTAATTAAATCATATTCAATTAGACTTAATCTCAGCCCATTGGCTTAATCAAATTAAGTCAATTAGCAATTAAATTGCTAATCGATCCTCCTGCAACACTTGCACTAGGTTAAATGTCAATCGTATTGATCATTTAACCCTAGAACGATTCTTAATCATTGATCAACCATCCGATCGGATTATGAACTCTAATGTGTGTGATCTCATAGGTTCGAACCTAAGCTGATAGTATAGAAATAAATTTTTATACCAATCAAAGTGACCATCTAGCAATAGTACCTGATGATCGGATAGGTCAAATATGTAGAACAACATTCTTAAAACCCATGCGGATATAGTTTCCATATAATTCATTCCCTTAACCAAAATGATCATAGGATACCTCAGAGTTCAACTATCAACTCTGATCAGGTTGTCCACATTGTATTTTAAAATATCAAATCCATCTGATGGATTATCCTGGCCAAGGTTTTACTAAATTGAAATACAGTGACTCATTCTTCTCCAACTCTTGGAGTGGTCAATCACATCTCGATCACACTCTGGCTTCGCAAGTACTTGACTATGCCCAGAAGCCTTTTATCACTGAATTAGAAATTTAGTTAGTCCAGTACCAAAGCACAGTGAGTTGCTTGCAAGTCACTGAGGTGATCTCAGGTCTAAGGAACACTTATACCTATATCCCATCAGAGTCATTCTCGACAGTATAATGCTCTAGAGTTGGTCATGTTCAATGATGATGTATCCTTACATCTCATCTGTATATCATACCAATGTCTCCACACTCCTTGGTTAAGAGGACAACCAATCCATATGGCCTATAGCAACCTATGCTTGATAGAAGCTGTCATCCTTATTAACAGCCTATCATTTGATCGTGAACAGTTTTAAGGACTAATCGATAAATCTTCTCTTTATCGAACTTAAATAGTCCTAAGAACTTTATCATAACAACGGAGTTTGTTAGAAGATGAAAGCTTATGATGAAAATGTCAAAAATATATTGTATTTATTAACAAATCAATTATAATACTTGGTTGCTCAACCGTCAACAGCTTGACGATTGGCTTTTGGGATATATTTTCCAACATATACCTATATCCCATCAGAGACATTCTCGACAGTAGAATGCTCTGGAGTTGGTTATGTTCAATGATAATGTACCCTTACATCTCATCTGTATGCCATACCAGTGTCTCCACACTCCTTGGTTAAGAAGACAACCAATCCATATAGCCTATAGTGATCTATGCTCGATAGAAGTTGTCGTCCTTATTAACAGCCTATCATTTGGTCGTGAATAATTTTAAGGACTAATCGATAAATCTTCTCTTTATTAAACTTAAATAGTCTTAAGGACTTCATCATAACAATGAAGTTCGTTAGAAAATGAGAACTTATGATGAAAATATCAAAAATATATTATATTTATTAACAAATCAATTGCAATACTTGGTTGCTCAACCGTCAACAGTTTGACGATTGACTTTTGGGACATATTTCCCAACAAGAGACCTATAAACTAGACTTGTGGCTAAAGATTATAGTTAGTACAAGGGCATTGACTCTCAAAAAATCTTCTCATCCGTAGCCATGCTGAAATCCATTCGCACTTTGCTTGCTATTGTAGCTTACTGTGATTATGAAATCTAACAGATGGATGTGAAAACTGCCTTCCTAAATAGATATCTTGAGGAAGATATCTATATGGAGTAGCCTATGAGTTTTACATCTGATGACAGTGATCACAGAGTCTGGAAGCTACAAAGATTTATATACGGATTAAAGCAAGCTTCTCAGAGTTGGAACCATCACTTTGATGAAGTGATCAAATCATTTGATTTCATAAAAAATGAAGAAGAACCATGTGTATATAAAAGGATCAGTGAGAGTACAATAATATTTCTCGTATTATACGTGGATGATATTCTCCTCATTGGGAATGATATTTCTATGCTGACCACGGTCAAAAGATGGTTGTTCAAAATTTTTTTCATAAAAGACCTAGAGGAAGCATCCTATATTCTCAAAATAAAGGTCTATAGGGATAGACCTAAATGGATGTTAGGCCTATCACAAAAGCTGTACATAGAGAAAGTACTAAAGAGGTTCAGCATGAAAAACTCCAAAAGAGGACTTTTATCTCTTAGGCATGGTATTAATTTTTTCAAGATGATGTGTCCGACCATATTTGAGAAAATACAGTGCATGAGTAGGATTCCTTATGCCTCAACCATAAGGAGCCTCATATATGTCATGCTATGTACTTGACCTGATATTGTTCTTACTGTGAGTGTCACGAGTAGGTATCAGTCGAATCCAGATGAGGAGCACTGGATAGCTATGAAGAATATCCTTAAGTACTTAAGAAGGACTAAAGATTTATTCTTGATCTTTGAAAGAGATTCTGAGTTGTGAGTAGAGGGGTATACTGATTCAGACTTCATATCTGATACTGATGATAGAATGTCTACATCAGGGTGTATTCTTGTTTGATATATTGGAAGGATTCTGAGTAATCGATCAATGGAGACTGAGTATGCTGTAGATGTGTAGGATAAATTTTGGTTGTAATGTTAGTTGTAGAACTGGATGTTATGCCATTAGATGCCATGATACAATACTGCAAAGATAATGGCATCATAGCCCTTGCTAAGGAGCCAAAGTCTTACAAGAAGTCCAAACACATAGAGTATCGGTATATGCGACTATCTCATGTCGAAATGTGAAGAGTAGACCCTACGGACAATGTGGCAGACCCACTGACTAAGCAGTTGAGCCAACCAAAAATAAAAGTCCATCTTGAGAAGATGAGACTTAGATTTGTGGCCAATTGACTTTAGTCCCAATGGGAGATTGTTAGATGTATATCCTAGAAGCCAATATGACTGACCCATTGTAATAACTTTAGGATATAATTTTATACTTAATATATTGATTTGATTAATAAAAAAATAAATTTATTTTTTATTCAAGTGTGATGTGTCTTTGAATCATCCATGAAATTAGTTTTTGATACATATTCTCAAAGTATTGAGAATTAGAGATATGTATTTAATTCCTAAATGCTCCCGATTATAGAATCATTATGAGGATGGTGATCGATCCGGATAGATCGACACACAGATTGCTTCTTTTGAGATAGATAAGTCTCTAGTGTACAGTATAGAGACACTGGACGATGAGTGTGGGTAGTTGTTAGAGAATAACTAGTACTGAGCATGACCATACGAGAGATCACTTAGATTTCTATTTAATCATCAGTGATTGTCTCAATGCTGTAGTTGTGTGAATGATCTTTTGATCTGAGATGTACTGCTGCTCGTAGTGAGGTTGCTGGAGTTTGACTGACACATAAATATGGATCTCAATGAGCCCTTGTAGTGGATATTGATGATGGTTGGTCCATTGTAGGAGTAGGATGCACATCAAGATGGGACTATGAACGTTTATAGAGAAGAGTAGTCCTATAAATTTTGAAAGGCTAAGTCAAGAATCTATGACCATAGTAGTGTGATTGATGGAAAAGAGTTTTCATAGAAATCATATTTAGACTTAAGCTAATCGAATCTATCATATGACTGATATTGAGGTTTGATAATTTATCCATGACCTACCATCAAGTCGGGACTCACGATAGAGGAACTGAATCACATGTTAACTACACCTAGAGGTTCATTTTAGTTCTATTGGATTGTTACTACATACTGCTAGGTGTCACTGATGGATTGTGAGAGCTCACTAGGATTATTCTAGATCGACAATCCTTGATGAGTTAGAGTGAAATTATTTTGATCCATTGAAAAGAGTTTCAATGATGCTTTGATAGAGATCATTGTATATCTTACTATCGATAGAATTGAACCTATGGAGTTATACAACAAAGAGATTAGGCCTAAAATTAGCAATTGAGCTTATGAAGTATCAATTGGGTTTAAAGAAATTCGATTGGGTTCAAGATAACCTTGCTAGCATATGGTTGGATCCAATTTCTCTTTCTATTTAGATTTTTTATTTGATAAAATAATTTAAACTTAATTACTTATTAATAATCTACATGAATAAGATTTATTTGACTCTAATTATTGGGTGTCTAAGATTTTGGATCATATGAATTAAGGGTGCAAGTCCCTTATTAATTTTTTTGATAGTTATTATGGGGTGCCATCTTGATTGGATCAAGTTGGGCATGTCCTATGATTAGAGAGCTTTTTAATCTGATATAGGGCATCCCTTGGGTGCAAAAGGGGGTGTGTTTAATTAGGTGTAAGAGCTCCAAGAGTTGGTGCCTAATAGGATTCCTAATATAAGTTAAATAACTTAAGTTATCCTAATGCAAGTAAGACTTGTATTATAAGATTGAATAGGATTCAATCCTCATGTCTATTTAAAGGAACCTCCCCTAAAGTCCCTAGAGCATCCAACGAGCAGCCCACACGCCCCATAGGAGGTGCCCACGCCCTCTCTTCCTCTCCCTTTCTCTTCTCCCTTGGTGTCCCACACGTTCCACTTAGTTGGGACGTCCCACTTCTTCCTCATGCCAAGCTATTGGGTGTCCCTTTATTGCTGGTTTCCAAAGCTTGGTAGCAACACAAAACAAGGAAGAAAGATAAGAGAAGAAGAAGACCAAGAAAAGTGATCAAGTGTTGATCGCGATCCAGACTTCGTTCAGATTCAGCGACTGAATTTTTTTAGAGAAAAAAATTTAATTTGAAGAGGACTATTCCAGGCTGATCCCGAGTGGATACCCGTAAGGGTTAGATACTTGTATGGCTAAAAGAAAACCTCTTCTCTTTCAAATCCAAATTTAAAGAAAAAGATTGTGAAAGAGGTATGCGATTTAATCATAATCTGAATTTCAGCATATGTCTATTTCAACACATGAACTAGATCTTTGTGATTTTATATTTTTATACATACATGATTTAGATTAAAAGTATTTTAATTTTGTATTCCACTGTGGTGCTTAGAAAATAAAATTTTGAAACACACATGCATGCCCCTAACCTCAAATTCCAACAATATCTATGATAAATATGAGTTCAAAACTCATCACCTGAGTGTAGATAGCAGATTAGCACATTTGAAAAATGTGATCTTACTGGTTGCTTGCAGCCGCACAGGATGTCTGATCTCTGTGAATTGTCCACTCGAAGCCTTGCACTAATCGATCTTTCTGGGAGTGCTAGCTTGCGCGAAGATCCTGTTAATGGCTAATCTGCTCCTTTCTTCGAATCTCTCAGACTCTTTCAAAATCGAAGATGAATACAGAGGAGGATGTAGTGGTGGAAAGAGGGAGGAGAACTCTCTTCTCTCTTTGATTTTTGCTCACCCAAAAATCTTAGAACAAATTTTAGGTCTCTCACTAAGAGGAGTCGGCTCTCCTCTAATCACACACGCCTAAGAAGGTAACACCCACCCTTAACGTCATGCCTCAGAGAGAAACCATTCTCATGGTAAAACACACTTGAAAATTATCGCACAAAACTCAGTGATTTTTAATGTTGGTGTGGAGATAAGAATAAGACCTAGTTCAAATCAAATTTGAACTAGGATAAAGATCGAGTTCATCTTGAATTCAAATCCAATTTGAATTCAACCTTAAACCAGATTTTATCTTCATTCAAATTGGTGTTGGGAGGAGTGAGAAACATCTCTTTGGCATGGAGTTTTCTCATACAAATCTGGTATTTGCGATGAGAAATATGGTGTGGATAAAGGGTGGTCGGCACTAGAAAGAGTGCAACCTAGTTTGGACTCTAGGGTTTTATCCACTTGGTTCTCATCCTAATCAAATTAGGTTAGATCCAATTAAATAATAGAATCTAATCTAATTAGATATCATATGAACTAAATTAAATCTTAATCAAATCAAAATTTAAGTGAGCCCAAGTTTTGATCACATTAGGAATCAATCATCCTTAGCGATTAGATCATCTAATAACCTAATCCAATCAAATCTAATTGAATCTAATTCAATTAGATTTGATCCAAATCACATTGCTCAAGCAATCTAATTGTTAATTAATCCTTCAATAATTCACTAACTCTTAGCGAATTAATTTATCATAACTTTTGCATAAGGCTAACCATCAATCATTTTGATGATTATACCCTCGAATGATTCTTAATCGTTGATCAGCCATTTGATCAAACAGTAACTTTTTTTAAGTGTGACCCCACAGATTCGAATCTAGATTGATAGTATAAAAATATTTTTTTATACCAATCAAAGTGATCATCTAGCAATGGTACATGATGTTTGGACAGACCGAATAGTTGCAAAGCAACATTAAAAGACCCTAGACTATGGTTACCGTATAATTCATCTCTTTGACCCTCAGTGCTTAGGATGATTTAGAGTTAAATTGTCAACTCTTAATTAGTATATCTATAATATATCTCATCCTCATAAATCTTGTGACTCTTACAAGAACCATCCTGATTAAGGTTTTGCTAAATTGAAACATAATATAGTACTAACTCTTAAAATCAAAAGCGGTCAATCTCATCTTGACTCACGCACTGACTTAACAAGTACTTGATCATGCCCAAAAATCTTTCATCATTGAATTAAAAATTTAAATAATCTGACACTAAAGCACAGTGTGTTGCTTGCAAGTTACTATAGTGATCTCAGGTTAGAAGGACACTTATACCCATATCTTTCGCGAGCTATTCTTGACAGCAGAATGCTCCACAGTTAGATCATATTCAGTGAGATGTACTCCTACATCTTATCTGCATGCCATACTAGTGTCTCCACACTCCTTGATTAAGAGGACAACCAATCCATATGGTACACAACGACCTACACTTGATATAGCTATCGTCCTAGTAATAGCATATTGTTTGATCGCGAATATATTTAAGGACTAAATGATAAATCTTTTTTTATTGATTAAAATAATCCTAAAGACTTAATCATAATATAAGAGTTGAAAAAAAAGATGGATACTTTGTGATGAAAAAGTCAAATAACTTTTATTAATGAGTAATTCGTACATAATTATATATAATGGGCACAATCATTAATAGATTGATGATTGATTTTGAGACATAATTTTCAACAGGTGACTGAACACAACCCATAATCCATCTGATGCACTATCCATGAAATTTGAAACTCTTCGATGTGTGTACAAGAAACTGCTAACTAATATAGTCATACACTCTCTCCACATCGAGCTTGATGGCCTTGAGACTACGTCAAACTTCATATTAAAGCACATTGCATGGTTGCACATGTAGTATGCTTTAATATGATTTGAGAGACCTTATTGTATAATATAAGGTTGTCCTTATATCTACATGGCACCTCCACATATATGCTGAACTCTCCTCTAGAAGACTTAATTTTCTTCTTACTGTATCTTGTTATATAAGAAACTAAAAGATTATGATTAAATTTTAATATCTTTACTATTACCTGAAACAATAGTAAGAAATAATTTCTTTTGACCATATAATATCTCATGATTTAATTGCATGCGGTTAAGAATTATATATGAGGTTTAGTGTCACATGTAATAATTTATGGAACATAAAGGGATTGATATAGATAATTGGGTTTAATATTATTGTATGGACATGTGGCAGTAGATTGTTATCTGAGTTAACTGTTTCCCATGATCACATTGGCCTATGATCGATCTGCTTCTTCAGTATTATCTGTTAGTCAGCTTAATCTAGAATTCCTAATAAGCAAGATCTTCACCTTGGTTTGTGGCTGATCTGTGACATCTTACTTCGGTTATCATCCGACATGATTATTGATACCAAAGATATGATGTCCAGTTCAGGTGGTCATCGATATTAGCTATTTCACATCGATCTGTTACCAACATGCTAGCAGAAATACAGACGATTATCCGGCAGCTATCTTCCAACTATATTTCAGTTTATCACCACGTGGGCAATTGCCACACGTTCTCTATACAGTTGATCATTCTGTTATAACAACCTAATGACCTAATAGATCTCCAATAGCCTAACAGATCTTTAACGATCTAACAAGATCTCTAATAGCTTAACAGATTTTTCTTAAGGCCTAAATGAGCTCCCTCTATATAAAGGAGAATAGGATACTCTCTGGGGGATAAGTCTGAATTCACAAAGATAAAATTCTGCTAAAATTTTTACCGAAAAAATTATAGTTCTTTCCACTTCTTTCTACTTTCAAACTCATACTTCTTGCTTTCTACTTCTCCATTTCCACAATCTATTCTTAAGGCTCTAACTAACTTAAGCATTGTGGGGTCCTAAATCAAAGGGCACCCCATGGTTTTAGAATTTTTTTTGCAGATTTGATCACGGTCTACACTGGCTTAGCTCAGCTCTCTAGCTTGGTTTGAGATCGACCTCATCCACTTTTCTCTGGAGCCTTATAGCAATAGATTGGCAGTAAAGGAAGGGCTTATTCTAAAAAAATTTAGTAAAAAATGGTGAACAAAAAAGTGCTAAATCACCTTCTACCTGCCTCATCTTCTCTTGGAGATGCTCAAGAAGTCATCCAACTGTTAGTTACTATTGATCCACAGTAGTTTAGTCTTTTGGTCCAACAAGTTCAGAGCTTTACTACAGTAGTATAACAGCTCCAGCATACCACTGAACAACAATGAGAAGCAACCATCCAAGTGGTCCAATCCCATCATTCCCAGCAATAAGTTCCATAAGATCTTCCTTATAATCATGCTCTGGATCTCACGGATCAGTACTGGGGGGCAAAATCATCTATTCTAAGCAGAAAGATGAGTTTAGAAGAAGGACTTGGGCAAAAGATTTCAGATCTTAAAAAGAAATGGATGGAAATTCATATTGAAAGCTCACAAGGTGGAAGGGATTTCAGCCTATGATCTCCCTTTTCTTAGCAGATTCTTGATGAACTAATTTCTTTCGATTCAAGATGCCTGCTGTGGGGTCATTTGATGGCTCTACTGATCTTTTGGACCACTTAAAAGGTTTTAGAGCTATTATGAGATTGCAAGGGATGTCTGAGCCCTACTTTATATCACCTTCCCAATCAGTCTCAAAAAATCCTTAAGAATCTAGTTCTCTGACCTTCAGTCAGGATTTATCTCTTCTTTTGAACAGCTAGCCAAACTGTTTGTCATCTATTTTGGCAATAATAGAGTTCATCTAAAAAATACCAACAATCTTTTTACTGTAAAGCAGTAAGAAGATGAATCTCTATGGAACTATGTGGCACGCTTCAATGCCACCATTTTGAAAGTCAAAAACTTCAATGAGTCTGTTGTGATGGCAGCACTGAAGCAGGGACCCAAAAGTAATCATCTGATCTTTTTTCTTAATAAAAACTATCTGGATAACTATGAGTAAATGCTCATCTGATATGAAAGTATCCTTAGACTGAAGAAGAAGAAGAAAACATACTCCGTTAAGCAAGAAAATAAGAAACTAGAAAAAAGTGATCTTGAGAAGAAGATCGCAGAAATCAACAAAATAACTCTTATCAATCTCGAAAAAATTTGAGATCCAGAAGCCCACCTCGGTGATTTGATTCCTACACTTTCTTGTTTGCCCCTCAAGCTCAAATACTGATAAAGATCAAGAACTAAGGGTATCTTTGCCAACCTAATCCTATAAGGGCCCCACTAGCAAAAAGAACAAAAGAAAGTACTGCCATTACCATCGGGATCACGGTTATGACATTAAAGAGTGCCGACAATTGAAAAATAAAATTGAGGCACTGATACATCAAGGTCAACTTAGTAAAAATATATCCGAGATCGGGCCAATCAATCTACCAACCAGCGGTAAAAGCCAGATAGTGAGAATGATCTCAATAGGCCCACTGTAGGAGTTATCAACATGATCTCAAGCTTTGGTGAAATAGAGAAGGCAGCCGAAGTAACTGGGAGCTCTCCAAAATGTCAGTGCATAGATAATACCATTTTATTTTTTGATGATGATGTAAAAGGAGTTTAAACTCTTCATAATGATGCTATTATCGTTTCTATGACTATAACAAAATATGATATAAAAGGAATATTAGTTGATAATGAA
Source organism: Elaeis guineensis (assembly GCF_000442705.2). NCBI lineage: Eukaryota > Viridiplantae > Streptophyta > Magnoliopsida > Arecales > Arecaceae > Elaeis > Elaeis guineensis. The sequence goes on along the minus strand of NC_025993.2, from coordinate 78,199,089 downwards.
AGTTCTGCTGATGTATTATTCTATGTTGCATTCTAAAAAATGAATTTGACAGATCAGCTAAAGCAAATTAGCATCCCCTTGATCGGTCACTGCAGGTGCGAAACTTTCACAATCAACTATAAAACTTATATTTTTGATTATTAAAGTACAATTGGCTTATAGTGTAATTCTTGATCGACCTGGACTCAATGACCTTAAAGTTGTGGTCTCCACTTATCACCTGTTAGTCTGATTTCCAACTAAGTATGGAGTCGAAGAAATACGAGGAGATTAGATACTTGCTAAACAGTACTTTCTGATAGCTATGAAGATGAAGAGACCTATGGAAGCTTTGCCAATTGAAATATCCAATCAAGAAAATAAAGCTGATGTCGAAAAAAATTGAGGAGAACTAGTTGAGAGTTTGTTACTGTTCCTTTAGGTAATGATCCAAAAAAAATGGTTCAAATCGCATCTTCACTGGAGCCTGACTTAAGGGAGAAACTAATATCCTTTCTTTAGATAAATGTCAATATCTTTGCTTGGTCAACTTTCAACATGTCTAAAATTTTAGCTGATGTTACTGTGCATAAACTTAGTGTTGATCCAAAACATAAGCCAATGTAGCAAAAGAAAAGAAGTTTTGCTCTAGAAAGGCAAAAGGCAATAGATGAGGAAGTTGATAAATTATTGAAAGTCAAATTTATCAGAGAAGCACAATTACCAAAGTGGATCACAAATATTATTATGGTTAAACAAACCAATAAAAAGTGAAGGATCTATATGTTGAAAATTGTGTCCCAAAATCAATCATCAATCTGTTGACGGTTGAGCTCATATTTATAAGTAATATATGAATCATTAATTAATAAATATTATTTGACTTTTTTATTATATTATGTATATCTTCTTTTGAACTCCTATATTGTGATGAAGTTCTTAAGACTATTTTAATTAATATAGGAGGATATATCGTTTAGTCCTTAAACCTGCTCGTAACTAAATGATATGCTATTTTTAGGATGATAGTGATTATCAAGTGTAGGTTGTTGTGTGCCATATAGATTGATTATCCTTTTAATCAAAAAGTATAGAGATACTGATATGGTATGCAAGTGAGATGTAGGAGTACATCTCACTGAACATGATCAACTACAGAGCACTCTGCTGTCAAGAGTAGCTTATGAAGGATATGGGTATAAGTGTTCCTCTGACTTGAGATTACCATAGTGACTTGCAAGTAACTTACTGTGCTTTGGTGCTAAACTACTTAAATTTTTAATTTAGTAATAAAAGATTTTTGAGCACAGTCAAGTACTTGCGATGTCAGTGTGTGAGTCAAGATAGAATTGACCCCTTCAGATTATAGGAGAAAGTGCATCACTGTATTTCAATTCAGTAAAATCTTGACTAAGAAAATCTATGTGAAAGATTTGAAAGGTTAAAATATAATTTAAATAACTCATTCAGGGTTGACAGTTAAATCTTAAGTCATCCTGAGCATTCAGGATCAAAGAGATGAATTATACAGTAACCATATGTCAATGGACTCTTGAAACTGCTTTGCAATCATTCGACCTATCTAGATGTCAAGTACCATTGCTAGATGGTCACTATGATTGATATAAAAAATTATTTTTGTACTATCAACTTAGGTTCGAACCTATGGGATCACACTCAAAAAAAATTTCTGACTGATCAGATAGTTGATTGATGATTGAGAATCATCCAAGGTTACAATCATCAATTCAATTGATGGTCAACCTTATGAAAAAGTTATAATAAAATTAATAAAAAATTGATTAGCAATTAGATTATTGATTAGCTCAATTTAATTGAGCATTGAGGTTTGGATTAAGTCTAATTGAATTGGATTCAATTAGGTTTGACTCGATTAGGTTATGAGATGACCTAATCGCTAAGGGTATTCTATTCCTAATTTGATCAGGACATAGGCTCGATTAAATTTTAATTAGATTATGATTTAATTGAGTTAGTTTAGTACCTAACTAGATTAGGTTCTAGTATCTGATTGGGTTTAACCTAATTTAGTTGGGATGAACCTAATTGTATCAAGACAAGTTCAATTGAGTTTGAATTTCAAATCTACCCTTGCATCGACAACCTCATTTCATGCCCCTTCTACTCTCCATGCAAATTCTGAATTTACATGGAGAAATTCACATGCCAATGTATGTTTCACACCCACTTTGGATAAGGATCAACATGACTTCAAATTAGATTTGAATTCAATTATTGATTAGGTTTGTTTGAATTCAAGTTTGAATGAAAACTACATAACAATCTTATCCTTATAAATTATGGGATGCCACCTTAAGAAGGGAACCAAATTTGTGTGACGAATGAGATTGGTTTTACCATGAGAATTGTCTTCTCAGATAGGGGCGTGAGCAGAGAGGGGGCGGGTTACTTCTGTGCGACAGAAAGAGGACATCTGCTTCCTCTTGGGCATGAATTCTAGGGTGGGTTCCTTAGGGTTTCTGCTCTAGGTTTCGTGGGAAGAGAAAAAAGAGAGCAAAGATTGTCTTCCTCTCTTCATCTTCTAGCACCTTACTTCCTCTATTGCATTCTTCACAATCTTGGAGGAGTCCGAGTGAATTGAAGAAGGATTGAGATCAGCCATCAAATTGATTCCTGCACGAGCTAGCACTCCCAGAGGGATGGATCAGATCGGATCTTCGAGTGGACCATCCGTAGAAGCTGGATATCCTGTGTAGCTATAAGCAACCAAGAAGGACCTTAGATCGATAGATTCAATTGTGGATATCAGCAACCCATGTGAAGGTAATGAGTTTTGAACTCATCTGATCGGATCTAACAGTTAGATATAATCTAAGGCATCGATGTGATCGATGCAGATTTTTTTTTTAATTTTAGATTTTAATTACATGTAAACTTATACTATAGATCCTTATTTGGTATTTTAGATATGATCTTATGCATGTAATATAGATTAAATTATTTAATCTAACATAATTTTGCTGAAAATTTTAAAATTACATGTATAGAATTATCGATTTTTCATCCAAAATGGTATCAAAGCTTCGATTTAATATGACATAATTATATATATATTTAGATCTATAATTTAATTTTATTTAAATCTGATATATGATATCTTAGATTTAAAATTAGTTAAAGATCTGATCGCACAAACTAAAATAAGGTTATCCTACTGTAAGGTTTATCCCTTACAGTGAAAAGATTGTCCTAGTTTGTGCAGATCATTTTAAAATATAATTCTAATTTCAGTATGTGATACTTATGATCTAATTTTGATTTGATCTTATATGATTTAGATTAGATCTAAATTTTTCATATATGATATGATTAGGTTAGATTCCTAGTAGCATAGTAATCGGATTGAACTTTCATGGCCGTCCAATCATAAGAGAAAGTAGGGTTTAATGGTCCTCTCCTTCCATTCTATAGGGATCTCTTATGGTGTGTAGGGATATTGTTTGTTCACGAAGATAAATTATGAAAGAATAAAAAACTTATTTTTCTATAAAATTCTAGATCTTGAAATTCTAGATTTGTTGTATGCAATACAAACTATAGGAAAAATAAAATCATCTAATCTACTTGATTAAAATTATTTTAATCATAAAAAATAAAATCTAAAATTATAAAATATTTAAATATGATCTAAAAGTTTATTTATGATTGATTTTATTTTAATTTATATTAAATTTTTTTGATCTGAAATATTATGAAACTTGCTAGCATGCTAACTGAGCCGACTCAGTCTACTGATTTTATCGACTCAGTGCTAACTGAGCCGACCCAGTTGCCTTAGACTGAATAGTTATAGTTACTGTTCATTATCAGTTAGTCGATTAAGTAGCAGACTTGGTCGACCCACTACAGTGGGCTGGCTCATCTAGGAATGAGCCGATCTAGTTTCAGAACTAAAATTTTTTTGCATAAATCATTGTAAATTATTTACAAATTAAAATTATTTCAATCCTAACCTAAACACATACACTTAATTGGGAATTAAGATGAATCATTTAGATCTACAATTGTGAATTAAAAATCTAATGATATTTGCATAAAATATGGGTTAGCTTGATCAGATCCTCTTAATTAGATTAGACCCAGGGTTAGAATCAAAGACTAAAAATAAAAAAATTAATTAAATCTAACCAAAAATTAAATTAGATTAAATCAAAATTTCTCTAGAGCCAATACAATAGTTATAGTTGGTCGAGTCTATTTTTTATTAGATCCAAATGGACTTTGATCTTTAGCTCTACGGTCGAATCTAAGTCTATAAGCTGATTGAATTGAAACGGATTAACCAGTTGGTGTCTAATGTAAATTTGACAGTCTTGATCGGTGGTCATTAATTGAGAGCTACTAATATAGATTGAGTTTATGGTGAGTCAATGACATATCCCTCCCACTAATCTCACTTATTTGGCCAACATGGTGAATTATATTTTGATCAGATCACTTAATGATTAGAGTTAACCCATGCTAGCTAGAAAATCAATATGACTGATTTAGGTGCTTCTGATTCAACTTGTCTATAGGCCTCTTCATGACTTGGTAAAGTCACTGGGAGGACTTATGACTTGTAAGCTGGATCAGCTTATATCTAGTCTTCTTTGATCTAACTTAATAAAGTTAGTGAAAGGATTATGATTAGTTGATCCATCTTTTTTCTTTTCATAAAAATATTTAACCAAATCCTCTAAAATTATTAGGTCCCTAAAAATGAAATAGTTATGGTAATAACTAGATCATAGCCTCCAATTAAGTTGGATGATAATAGATCCAACAGTTTAAATGATCATTGGAGGCACGACATGCTTGGTGCTTATTTGATTGTCAGAATTATCATTCATAATATGATGATTCAGATATGTCTTTCCGACAGTGGTCAGGGTGGTCGAGCCACACTTAGGCCTAATCATTTATTTGTCAGATGCATTGATTTCTGTTGTGTTAATGGTTGACCTAACCAGGATTTGCAGAGATGGCCAAAGCCGACTGAAAAGTAACCTGGTGTAAAATTAATTACTAGAACTTGTTTGATGAAATAATTGGTTAAGAACCTACCCATAGATGCATAGGGGTTGGTCGAGCCACACTCGGGCCTATGTGCAGCTTGTGCGGATTCTAGAACCCCCTAAAGAATTAAAATAATTTTTAAATTGGAGGTAGAGGCTATAAATTTATACAAAATAGTGAGAGAACCTGTGGACTAAAGTCTATATCTTTATGCTTAATTAATTCATATATTAATTAAATTTTTGATTTTTTTTTATAGTTAAGACCACCACTTTGTCGCTCCAATTACTATTAGATAGTGATAAATTGATGGAATCCAATTTCGATAGCTGGTATCGAAAGTTTAAGATCATCCTGAAGTACGAGCAGATCTTGTACGTGCTAACAGATCCAGCACTAGAGAAGCTAGCTCTGAATGCTCATGGTACGATTTAAGATATTTATCAGAAATGGCTTGACAACTGAACCACGATGCATTGTATTATGCTGATGGCTATGAATAATGAGTTCAACCATAGGTTTGAGAATGCTCAGCCACAGGACATGCTTCAAATATTGAATGAGTTCTTTGGCACTCCCAATGACATTGAGAGGCATAAAATGAGTTGTGCTATCTTCAATGCTCGGATGAGGAAAGGGGCATCAGTCGCTGATCATGCACTGTACATGATCGAGTTGATTGAGCACCTGAACAAGCTCGATTTTTTTTGCATGAATAGCTTGGAAAAGATGCGATTTTGAACTTTCTGCCTAAATCCTACCTCCAATTCCTTACTCATTATAGAATAACAAAGCTTGCAGTCAACTACCACTGGGGTTGTTGCAGAATTTTGAGAAGGATTACCAGCTCTACAAAGAGTCAGTGAATGTAGTGGGAGGATCTTCTTTTGGGCATGGAAGCTTTAAGAAAAGGAAGAAGAATAAGAAGAATAAAAAGAGGGTGCAAAGTGCTAGGGCATTCAAGCCCAGTTAGACCAAGAAATCCAAATCGAGCAAAGCCAGACAGAATGCTTTTATTGTAAGAAGTAGGGGCACTGAAAGAGGAACTGTCCTCAATACCTTACCTCCTTGGATCCGAATAGGCAGAATAAGAGAAGGAAGCAAGCTATTGCTGGACAAGATAATTATATGATAATACCTTGTAATTTTTTTATTTGTAATTCTTCTACTTGGATATTAGATATTGAAAGCCCTTTTAATATATACAATTTATTGCAGGGTCTACAGATCAGTATGAGATTTGAAGAAGACAAAATTTTTTTTAACATTGGAGATGAAAGACCAGTTCTAATTCTAGCATTAGGGATTGTCAAGCTTGTATTCAAGTCAAATATAATTATTCATTGAATGTCACTTTTATCCTTCATTTTTATTGAATATTATTTCTATAGGCCTTTTGGCCATGAATCATTATAAGATTTTAATAATTTTTTTTTTGTAATATCATTATGAATGGTGTTATTATGATGAATGAATAATTGAACAATAAAATTTATATATTATCATAGCCTATTAGTATAGTGTACACGTCTAGCAAACATCCTAGAGTTGATGATGTCTTTGATATCTATCTTGGCACTGTAGGCTTGATCATGTTAACAAGAACAAAATAAATAGATTAACTCAAGAGGAAATCTTTGAAGTTGGTGATTGTGAATTATTTTCAATCTATGAGTCCTATCTCTTTGGAAAAATGATCAAGTCATCTTTTACTAGAAAAGATGAATGAGCCAGTAAAGTTCTAGATCTAGTACATACTAATGTATGTGGACCTATGAACACAAGTGCTAGAGATAGGTATTACTATTTCATTATGTTTACAAATGACCTATAGAGGTATGGATACATCTACTTAATGACGCATAAGTCTGAATCATTTGAAATATTCAAACGACTCTGTAATGAGGTAGTAAAATAAATTAAAAAGAGTATTAAAACTCTTTGATCTGACCAAAAAGGTGAATATCTCTCTAGTGAGTTTTCTGACATACCTAGAAGAGAATGGGATTCTCTCATAATGAATCCTTCTGAAACACCACAACACAATGGTGTCTCAGAAAGGAGGAATCGAACACTATTAGACATGGTTCATCCATGATGGGCTTTGCAAGTCTATCGATCTTTTTTAGGGATATGTACTCGAGTCGGCTTGTTATTTACTGAATAATATTTCGAGTAAGTCTATAAATAAAATATCATATGAGATGTGGACAAGGCATAAGCCAGTACATTCTCACCTTAGATTTTGGGGGTATCCAGCTTATGTCAAGCATTTGAAAATAGACAAGCTTGGATGAGGTCTGACAAGTGTCAATTTATTGATTACCTAAAAGAGACTAAGAGGTATTACTTCTACCATGCTGATGAACAAAAGGTGTTCATAAGCAATAGGGTAGTTTTTTTGGAAAAGAAGTTCTTTGGAGAAGAAATTAATACTACTAAGGTTGAACTTGATGAAGTTCGACTGATAGAAAAATCGACACAATCTAGTGAACCCATAGAATTAGATTTGATTAGATCAAACCTGAAATCTATTGTAGAGACATCTTTGAGGAGATTCAATAGAGTACCGTGTCAGCCAGACAGATACTACAGTTTCTTAATTCAAGATGGTGATCCTGTTGAACTTGATGAGAACAATGAGGATCCGATCACCTACAGCATCAAGACGATCACTGATGATCTAGTAGAAATTTACATGATCTCTCATATGGTTATGCTTAGTACTGATTGTTCTCTAACAACTATCCACACTTGTCGCTCAATGTCTCTACACTGTAGATTAGAGACTCATCTATCTCAAAAGAAACGATCTGTGCACCGATCTATCTAGATCAATCATCGTTTTCATGATGATACTATGATTGAGAGTAATTTAGGAATTAATTATGCATACCTCTAATTCTCAACACTTTAAGAATATGTATCGAATATGTATTAATTTCATGGATGATTCAAAAATACATCACACTTGAATAAAAATAAACTTATCTTTTTATTGATCAAATCAATATTTTAAGTATAAAATTGTGTCCTAGAATGATACAATGTATCTGTCAAATTGGCTTCTAGAACATACATCTAACAATCTCCCACTTGGACTAAAGCAAATTGGCATCTAATCTAAATCCCATCTTCTCAAGATGGACTTCCATCTTTGGCTAGCTTAATTGCTTTATCAGTGGGTCTACCATGTTGTTTGTGGAGTCTACTCTTCATACTTCGATATATTTCTTTTCGAGGTAGTCGCATATGATGTGGAACCATCGCTCGATGTGCTTAGATTTCTGATGAGATCTCGACTCTTTAGCAAGTGCTATGGCTCTATGATTGTCAGAATACAGTGGTATGACATCTAATGTCATTACTCCAAACTCTGTGACGAACTTTTTGAGGCAAAAGTCTTCCTTTGTAGCATCCGAAGCAGTGACATACTCAGCTTCTGTAGTCGAATCTGCTATGCTGGCATTGATAGATTGCTTAGAACTCCTCCAGCTGACTGTGCCATCATTGCATATGAACACATATCCTGACATAGACTTTCTATCATCAAGATCAGACATGAAGTCTGAATCAGTGTAGCCCTCAACTCGCAACTCAGAAGCTCCTTCAAAAATCAAAAATAAATTTTTAGTTCTTCTCAAATACTTAAAGATGTTCTTTATAGCTATCCAGTGCTCCTCATCTAGATTTGACTGATATCTGCTTATGATACTCACAGTAAGGATAATATCAGGTCGAGTATACAGCATAGCATACATGAGACTCCCAATGGATGAGGTATAAGAAATCCTACTTATGCATTGAACTTACTCAGATGTGGTCAGACACATCATATTAGAAAGATGAATACTATTCCTCAGAAGTAGAAGACCTTTTTTAGAGTTTTTCATGCTCAATCTCTTCAGTATTTTCTCTATATATATCTTTTGTGATAGGCCTAGCATCCTTTTAGATCTATCCCTATAGATCTTAATTTTGAGAATATAGGATGCTTCTCCTTGATCTTTCATGGAGAATTCCTTGGACAACCATCTTTTGATCGAGGTCAGTATAAAAATATCATTCTCAATAAGAAGAATATCATCCACGTACAATACGAAAAATATTATTGCACTCTTATTGATCCTTTTGTATACACCGGGTTCTTCCTCATTTTTGATGAAACCAAATAATTTGATTACATCATCAATATAGAGATTCCAACTCTGAGAAACTTGCTTTAATCTGTATATGGATCTTTACAGCTTGTAGACTCGATGATCACCATTATCAGAAGTGAAATCCAAAGGTTGCTCCATGTAGATATCTTTCTCAAGATATCCATTCAGAAAAGCAGTTTTTACATCCATCTGTCAGATTTCATAATTATAATAAGCTCAATTGCAAGCAGAGTATGGATGGATTTTAGTATGACTATAGGTAAGAAATTTTTTTGATAGTCGATGTCTTCGTGCTAACTATAACTTTTTATCATAAATCTAGTTTTATAGGTCTCTACCTTACCATCTGTATCTATTTTTCTTTTATAGACCCATTTACACCCAATGGGTACTATACCCTCAGGAGGATCCACTAAGATCCATACTTGATTTGAGTGCATCGAATCAATTTCTGACTTCATTGCATCTAACCATTTCTCAGAATCGATATCAGACATTACCTTGTTAAAGGTATTCGGGTCATCTCTATGACCCTTATCTCTCATAAAGAATATTTTTTTTACATCCTCCATTAGCATACCCATGTACCTTTCAGGAGGATGAGAGACCCAACTAGATCTATGAGGTTGTGGAGAAACATCAACTACTGGCTCATGAACAATGAATTTCTGAGGATCTATAGCTTATTGCTCTTCAGAGACCTTCTCTTCAAGTTCAATTAACCTCTGACTACCTCCTTCCTCAATAAACTATTTTTTTAGAAATTTGGCATGATGACTCATAATCATATTATGATCTTATGAAAGATAAAAATAGTATCTTATAATTTTTTTTGAATATCTTATAAAACAAGCTAAAATAGATCTATCCTCTAATTTATCAGCCATCTATTTTCTGACATAGGCTAAACATCCCTAAATCTTTAGATAATCTAGATTCGACTTCTTATCATGCCATATGTCATATGGTGTGGTAGGAATGGATTTTGAAGGAACCCTATTTACAAAATATATTATAGTTAATAAGGCATGTCTCCAAAGATATAAGGATAAATCATTGAAGCTCATCATGGATCTGATCATATCTAATAGAGTCCTATCCCTCCTTTCAGATACCCCATTGAGCTGAGATATTTCTGGAGGAGTCTATTGAGAGATTATGCCATTGTTCTTAAGATATTTCAAAAATTTTTGACTAAAGTTTTCACCTCCTCGATCAGATCGAAGAATCTTAATGGGTTTGTTCGCTTGTTTTTCTACTTCATTTTTGAATTTTTTGAACTTTTCAAAGGCTTCAGATTTGTGTCTCATCAGAAGTACATATCCGTATCATGATAGATCATCAGTAAAGGTGATGAAGTATCTATAACTATCCCTAACCTACACATCAAATAGACTACACACATCAGTGTGTACCAAGGCAAGTAGCTCAGTGGCTCTTCCCCTATGTCCTACAAGCTGCATACGACTTAGAACCAAAAGAGTCAAGGATCCCATCCTTTTTCAGTTTGTTTATCTTATCCTCTTCAATATGGCATAATCTATGATGCCATAAGTACTTCTGGTTAATTTCAGCTCGAGTCTCTTTTGACCTATAGCACTCACTACTTGCTCATTTTTATTCACATTCGTATCAACATACAAGTGATAAAAACTGTCAATTAAAAGACCACATGCAATCAATTTATTTCATAAATAAATGGAATAAGTCTTTAGTGAAATTAAAATCAAAATTATCCTATGCTAGCATAGATATGAAAATTAAATTTTGACTAGTTACAAGTACAAAATAATAGTTTTTCAAATTTAATCTAAATCCTGATGGTAATTGAAGAAGATTAGTGCTAACGGCTTCTGTAGCAACTTTTGCTCCATTACCGATCCAAAGGATCATGTCACCTTTTTTTAGCCTCCTACTTTTTATTTGATCCTGTATTGAAGTATATATATGAGCACTAGAATCAAAATCTAATATCTAACTAGAAATAGAAGAAACCGTTAGGTTAGATTCAATTACGAGCATGCTTGATATACCTTCCAAAAGTGTGTCACCCTTCTTGATTTTCAGGCTTTTCAGGTAGAGCGGATAGTTCCTTCTCCAATGGCCATCAGCGTCATAGTGGAAACACTTTTCTTTTGTTATAGCCTTCTTTGGAATATCCTTCTTTGGAATATCCTTCTTGGGCTTGCTCTCCTTCTTCTGCTTCTTCACAAGTTTACTCTTCTTCCAATCAGACTTTCTCTTGGATGAAGAAGACCACTCCACAGTGAGAACAGTGCCCCTTGACCTTTTCAAGATTTTCTCAGCAGTGACCAACATGTTGATCGATTCGAGTATGATGCAGTTAAGTTTATTTATATAAAAATTTATAATAAATTGACTATATGAACTCGTAAGGGATTGGAGGATCAAATTCACTTGCAATTTCTTTTGCATATTAAGTGTGAGCTTCTCATGTTTTTCAAAGTCCTTGATTACTATCATACAGTACTGCTCATGGGCTGACTATCTTTTGCACATCTTCATATTGAAAAGTCTCTTGGATGCTTCGAAGCATGCAGTGCAGCTCTACTCACCATACAACTTTTGTAGGTGAGTGATCATAGCCCTGGTAGTGGGCATATATTCATGCTGGCTTTGCAACCCATTTGACATGGAAGCCAGCACATAGCATTTAACCCGACTATCTTCATTCATCCATTTATCAAATACTATTCTCTACTCAGCACTAGGATGGTTTGGTAACACTGGACAGTTCTGATCAAGTACATGTCCTAATTTTTTAGAAATCAAGACAATCTTGAAGTTTCTTAGCCAGTCTTTAAAATTAGTTCTGGTCAAATGATTGGATTTAAGGATGCGGGTTAGAGGATTTGAAGCTGACATGGTTTAATTATGAGAGTAGAGATTTAAATTATATTTTTACACTTAAATTTTATATTTGGTCTAGGGACTTTAAGAAGCAAAAAAAATTTTTACTATTTTTTTGGATCCCTACACTCTCCAAATGAAGAAGTGAAAATCCTAAGCGACGATTGGGTTTTTAGTGGGTACTGTGGTCTTACCGATGTCGTGCACCTCACCTGACATATATTGATAATATACACATCGATGCGTAAATAACTCCTTGCCTAGATGCTTCTCTAAGCATGTTGCAGTAACTTGATCTCTAAGTCATATGGTCTCACCTAACAGATATTGACAATACTCAGGTAAGCCTGACCCACCGTTCACAAGTAGGTGCAAGGCCATCATTGAGTCTCTCACCTGATAGATATTGGGCCCAACCTTATCCTTATCTTGGAGCAACTCTTTGCTAATAGAGTGGTTGTGTGTTCTTGGTGCAACTAAACCACTATGACCAGCCGTGAGCAATCAACATCAGTATCACGTCGTACATCTACAATGGTGGAAAATATCTACACTAAATATTTATGGAGAGATTTAGATTTAGGTCTTATTTAATCGATCATCATATGACTGATCTAATTGACATGGGCTAAACCAACCATCAAGCAACCATATTTAAGACTCAATCTTCCAAATTAGCCAGGTAAGTGGAGATCGATGGGGGTCCCCCTATTTCTTTCCTTAGATATCAATAAATTGATTAGGTCAGTGAATAGAATCAATTAAATAATCATCTTTTAATTACTTATCTTAGATATCAACTGGTTAGTTGGTTCAAATAGGTTAGCTCAAGTGAATCAGCCTCAAGCCATCGAGCCAAATTAGATCCTTAGGTTAATCGATTCTACACATGAGCTTTAATCGATTTGATCATCAACAATCATATAATCTAAAACTCAATTAATCTGACCTTAATCAATACTTAACTCAATTTGATCAATTGCTAAATCAATTTGGACCCATTATGATCAAATCAAAATCCTAAATGTAATCCAATCACATGACCTAATTTGATCTATCCATGATCAATCTTTCATGCATAAACATAAATTTCAGATCTTAAAACTAAATTTTAGATCTAAATTTTTACATGAAAATTAAATTTTTGATCTAAAAACTAATTTTAGATCTCAACATATAATCATATATCATATATATGAAATAAAATTTTGATTTTGATCTAAATTTTAGATTTTGATATACCATCATATATCTTATATAAGAATTAAATTCAGATCTAATTAAACTTCAGATCTTGACATGTCATCATATATCTCATACATAAAATAAAATTCAGATCTAATAAATTTTAGATTTATGCATGCATTCATGTATCTTCTTCAGTAAAGGTTATGGATTCCTCAATCCTTTGTCGCTTGGGAGGTCTGGCCAATACGTCGGTTGTTCCCTATCGGGATTCTCCCGAGATGGTGTGGGCGAAATCTGTCGGAGGTCGATCATTGGACTACTCCATACCGACTGCTGTTGCCGGAGGAGGAGGAGCCTGGGAGACTGAAGATGGGGTCGGGGCTTGCTGTGCTCGCCGAGATCTGGCCATAGAGGCCATTGACCGCCTGGAGGATGCCCTTCGGGGAGACATCAGGCGGAGGCCAGGCAGGAAACTGGAGGAGAGGATATCAGGGAAGATGATCGGGGACGGTCCCATTGAGCACTCCTTTAAGAACAAGGGTACTGCGAAGGTTCAGCCGCCCTTCCTCTAGCGCCAATCCTATTGGTGAAAAAATCTGCCTGCGTCGAAGGAGCTGGAGTCGAGGGAGTCGCGGTCGCTGTCGGGACCTGCAAAGAAAGTCTAAACCGGAGTTGGGGTTGCTCCGGCAAGACCCTCCGACGCTCAAGTCAGTTCTCTGCCTCAACAAGAATGGAGTGCTCGAACGAAAATTTTAGTAGAGTTTTGAGATAGAAATTAGAGCTTAGAGAATAACGTATTTGGGGTCCCTCTTTTATAGGTGGAGGGTGCAACAGACTGATAGCGACGTTTGTAACCGTTTCGCAGTGGGCCGCTCGGGGCCAGGAGGAGTTTGTTATGAAGAGTAGTGGAGTGAAATCGTGGCCATCACCGTGGCCTACCACGCGGAGCCTGCCACAGAGAGTGGAGCGGCGTCCGTTGTTGTGACTTGCCAGAGAGTGGTGGAGCCGCACAGAATCCGCCGCAGGAAATGGAGCAGAATTGTGGCTATTACTGCAGCCTGCCACGTGGAGCCTGTTGTGGGGAGTGGTGGAGCCATACAAAATCCATCGCAGGAGGTGGAGCAGAGTCGTGGCCATTACTGCGGCCTACCGCATGGAGCCCAGGCCTGTCGGTCGAAGCTCGGTCGAAGCACCCGGCGGAGAGAGGTAGCTATCCATCTGAGAGGAGCTCGGATGTTGCTGGCGTGCCTTCTACCGTTGGGTGCCTTGAGCATTAATACTACAGGCGAGGGTCATTTGCTGTAGGAGCTCGGTCGGGGGGCTTTTCGCAGACGAAGCTCAGTCTTACATAGAATTCGATGGAGGGTCGACTGGTCAGTGGGTGTCAGATGGCACTGAAGAGGTTCATCCATTAAAGACTACCAGAGTCGGAGATGAAGTCTGGCTCCCGTAGGAGTCCGGAGGGGCTTGCGGTGCTCGTCGAGATCTGGCCGCAGAGGCCATTGACTGCCTGGAGGATGCCCTTCGGGGAGACATCAGGCGGAGGCCAGGCAGGAAACTGGAGGAGAGGATATCGAGAAAGATGATCGGGGATGGTCCCGTTGAGCACTCCTTTAAGAACAAGGGTACTGTGAAGGTTCAGCTGCCCTTCCTCTAGTGCCAATCCTATTGGTGAAAAAATCTGCCTGCGTCGGAGGAGCTGGAGTCGAGGGAGTCGCGGTCGCTGTCGGGACCTGCAAAGGAAGTCTAAACCGGAGTTGGGGTTGCTCCGGCAAGACCCTCCGATGCTCAAGTCAGTTTTCTGCCTCAACAAGAATGGAGTGCTCGAACGGAAATTTTAGCAGAGTTTTGAGATAGAAATTAGAGCTTAGAGAATAACATATTTGGGGTCCCTCTTTTATAGGCGGAGGGTGCAACAGACTGATAGCGACGTTTGTAACCGTTTGGTAGTGGGCCGCTCGGGGCCAGGAGGAGTTTGTTATGAAGAGTAGTGGAGTAAAATCATGGCCATCACCATGGCCTACCACGCAGAGCCTGCCACGGAGAGTGGAGCGACGTCCGTTGTCGTGACTTGCCAGAGAGTGGTGGAGCCGCACAGAATCCGTCACAGGAAGTGGAGCAGAATTGTGGCTATTACTGCAGCCTGCCATGTGGAGCCTGTTGCGGGGAGTGGTGGAGCCACGCAAAATCTATCGCAGGAGGTGGAGCAGAGTCGTGGCCATTACTGTGGCCTACCGCATGGAGCCCAGGCCTGTCGGTCGAAGCTCAGTCGAAGCACCCGACGGAGAAAGGTAGCTATCCATCTAAGAGGAGCTCGGATGTTGCTGGCGAGCCTTCTACCGTTGGGTGCCTTGAGCATTAATACTACAGGCGAGGGTCATTTGCTGTAGGAGCTCGGTCGGGGGGCTTTTCGCAGACGAAGCTCAGTCTTACGCAGAATTCGATGGAGGGTCGACTGGTCAGTGGGTGTCGGATGGCACTGAAGAGGTTCATCCATTGAAGACTACCAGAGTCGGGGAAGAAGTCAGGCTCCCGTAGGAGTCCGGATGAAGTCTACCTGCAGTCGGAGTCGGGGATGAAGTCCGACTCCCGTAGGAGTCTGGATGAAGTCTACCTGTAGTCGAAGTCGGGGATGAAGTCTGGCTCCCGTAGGAGTCCGGATGAAGTCTACCCGTAGTCGGAGTCGGGGACGAAGTCTGGCTCCCGTAGGAGTTCGGATGAAGTCTACCTGCAGTCGGAGTCGGGGATGAAGTCCGGCTCCCGTAGGAGTCCGGATGAAGTCTACCCGCAGTCGGAGTCGGGGATGAAGTCCGGCTCCTGTAGGAGTCCGGATGAAGTCTACCTGCAGTCGGAGTCGGGGATGAAGTCTGGCTCCCGTAGGAGTCCGGATGAAGTCTACCTGCAGTCGGAGTCGGGGATGAAGTCTGACTCCCGTGGAGTCCAGATGAAGTCTACCTGCAGTCGGAGTCGGGGATGAAGTTCAGCTCCCGTAGGAGTCCGAATGAAGTCTACCTGCAGTCAGAGTCGGGGATGAAGTCTGGCTTCCGTAGGAGTCCGGATGAAGTCTACCCACAGTCGGAGTCGGGGATGAAGTTCGGCTCCCGTAGGAGTTCGGATGAGGCCGAGCAGGTAGAAACTTGGGTGGAGTCCGTCCGTCATGAAGAATCTGGTCGACGCTGGTGGGAGGTTATCCATCGGCAGAACTTGAAAATGTCGAGGAGGCTCGACCGTCGGAGAGATGTCGTCGAAGGTCGGACATCGGTAGAATCCCTGAGGGGTCACTCCTGACACGAACTTTGGCTGGGGGGGTATTTTATACCCAACACCAGTCCCCTTACTTCTGAGTTCGAGTTTTGAATGAAGGAAGTACAAAAAAATTTTCACAACCGAAGTTGCCCCCTCGAATCCTGCGCACATCTGTCCTCGAAAATCCTGGCATTCAATGCGCGCGTGCTGGAGTCTTTTTCCAATTAGGGTGATCCGAAGAGTCCTTTCGAAATTCCCACCAGAGCATAGTCCTAAGTGCCACACCATAATGGTCCCGCCAACAGTCAGCTCTATGCCACGGTGAGTGGGACGCGTGGCGGGCATTGGTTGACCTGGGGATATCCACCACCATAACTATGCCAGGTCCCGTTGCTTATTTAAGCCCCCTCGTTTCCTCCAGGGACTTCATTTCGCCTGAGAGTCGATGCCTTTCTTCTGCCCGAGAGTTTAGCCACCCCATCGGTGCCCTTTTCGACTCTGAGCATTCTGTGCACCAATCTTTGCCATCTCTGCCGCCGGCTCCCCGCCGCCTTCAGTCTTTCGAGCCCTTTCGAGGAGTTCTCCCGCCGGGGCTTCTGCCCCGGAGGCCAATCTTGAGAGGATGTCACGGATCGAGAGGAGTAGGAGGGGGAAGACAGTGGCCCACGAGTTCAGCAGCTACCGAACTGTCACTAAGGGTTCCCACCGCCTCGAAGGGGGCTCGAGGGAGAATTCCTTCAACAACAGGGATTTAATAACGGAACCAACCGGTGAGCACGTTCTGCCCAATAATTTCAGAGTAGTTGAACGGGGCGACACCGGTCAAGGGGGTAGAGTTGTCATCATAAGCTGTGGTGGGTTTCTTGACGTCGTCGGGGTCGAGGGACCAGAGGTGGTCGGCACCGACGGTGGGGCAGTAGAACTTGTTGCGGAGACGGTGGAAGTAGCATATGTCGACCTTGCCGAAGTACCTAGGATGGTGGTCATCGTGGAGCACACGGTGGTGGTGCATGCCTCCGACGTCATCGTGGCCTCTGGGGTACTTCCGGTCTTTCCTGATGCAGGTCATCATCGTCGCTGCCGTCGCCGTCATTGCCCCTTGAATTCTATCCCCCCTTTTCCCCCTAGGGTTGGGGTTTCGACAATGGAGCAGAATGAGGCAGAGGGCGAGAGCCGAGGGGTTTATCACATGCACTGAAAAATACTGCTGAGAAGGACGGAACCGGAAGGAGAAGTCGAAAGCTTGAAGTGGTCCCTAATGTGTTCCTTTCGAGTCTTGTAGTAATGTTCTTTTTCCTCGGCCCTCAAGGTCTTGTAACATATATCTTGTTAATCGAGAATGAGAAGGAGATTTTGTTACCTTGTCCACACTTTGCGTCAAATTATCGCCTGCCGAACTTCTTTCATTCACTATTGCTATTGTTGTATTCCCCTCCTCTTTTTCTTTTCATCTTCTTTCTCTCTTCTTCCTTTTTTCTTTCTCTCCTTTTTTTTTTTTTTTGTCGACGTCGTCTGGAGGTTACTGGTCATTGCCACGTCGGCTCGCTTTTTCGGTCATCTTTCTTCTTCAGCCTTAAGGGCTCTATAATGCATATTTAGTAAATAACATGAGAAGGGAATTTTTCGCTACCTCTTTTACTCACGTGTTGAATTGTCGTTTGACGAGCTTCCTTCGGCTTTCGCCTTGCTCGATATCGATGCCATTCGGAGGTATCCGATCATCATCGCATTGACCCATCCTTCTATTTATTGCCGCTGATTTATCCAGGACCACTCGAGTTTGACGCCTCCTTTCAGAGTTCGGGCTCGAAGGTCTAAGCTTCTCATCGCCCTGAGGAAGTCGTCTTATCCTTGGCCTGTGTTGAAAGCTCTTTTGGAGACCGAAGGTTTTGATGAGAACCCCCATCCTCGCTGAGATGAGGTTCCCTATATTTTTCATGTAGTTTGTTTTCCATTTGTTGCTGATGTAGTTCGTCGCTTTCCTTTTTAACCCCTCCCCCTTTTTTTTCTTTTCTCGAGTGAGGGTTTTCCCCTGCTCTTAGTGGGGTCGCAGGAGCGCAGAGGGGTCACTGGGAAGGTTTTCTTTTTCTCATCCGGTCTTGAATGACCAGACCTTAATTGGTGTCAGGATGAGGATCTTCTCCTATTTCTGACGTAATAGGTTTCAGCTCAGGTTAGGACGAAGTCCTCCTCTTGTCTCTAACAGGGCTGTGAGAGCACATAGGGGTGTTGCAGGGCCTCCCCCCCATCCGGTCTAAGTGTAACCGGGCCTTCGACCTTGCTCATGTTAGGGCGAGGTTCTCCTCCTGTCCCTAACAGGGCCATGGGGGCACATATGGGTGTTGCAGGGCCTCTCCCCCCATTCGGTCTACAAGTAACCGGACCTTCGACCTTGCTCATGTTAGGGCGAGGTTCTCCTCCTGTCCCTAACAGGACCGTGGGGGCACATATGGGCATTGCAGGGCCTCTCCCCCCATCCGGTCTAAGTGTAACCGGACCTTCGACTTCGCTCAAGTTAGGGCGAGGTTCTCCTCCTGTCCCTAACAGGGCTGTGGGGGCACATATGGGCGTTGCAGGGCCTCTCCCCCCATCCGGTCTAAGTGTAATCGGGCCTTCGACTTTGCTCAAGTTAGGGCGAGGTTCTTCTCCTGTCCCTAACAGGGCTGTGGGGGCACATATGGGCGTTGCAGGGCCTCTCCCCCCATCCGGTCTAAGTGTAACCGGGCCTTTGACTTTGCTCAAGTTAGGGCGAGGTTCTCTTCCTGTCCCTAACAGGGTTGTGGGGGCACATATGGGCGTTGCAGGGCCTCTCCCCCCATCTAGTTTAAGGAGAATCGGGCCTTCGATTATGTCGAGACGAAGTTCTCCTCCTGCTCCTGACACGGTTTGTTTCGATTGTCCTATCGATATAGGCTCGTGCTGAGAGAGAAGACATGTGGATATAAAATTTTTATTTAAAATAAAGTTATCGGTAATACATTTATAAATTTTTCGAGCTCCATGGTCGCGGGAGGTCCGCTCCTCCGAGCTCCTTGAGGTAATAAGTTTCGGGCTGGACTACTTCCTTGACTTCGTATGGGCCTTCCCAATTCGGGGCAAGCTTCCCTCGATTCTGAGGTTGCGAGACAGCGGCTCATCGGAGCAGTAGGTCTCCTGCTTTAAAGACTTTATTTTTGACCCGAGAATTGTAATAGCGAGCAACTTTCTGTCTGTAGGCTGCCATTCGAACTTGAGCTACCTCCCGCTTTTCTTCCAGCAAGTCAAGGTTGGCTTTAAGACCTTGCGAATTATGATGTTCGTCGAATGCCATGACTCGTGCCGACGGGAGCTTGAGCTCAATTGGGATAACAGCCTCCGTTCCGAAGGCCAGAGCGCAGGGGTCTCCCCCGTGGGCAGTCTTTGGGTAGTTCGGTACGCCCACAATACATGATAAAGCTCGTCTGTCCAGGTTCCCTTCGCTTTTTCAAGCCTTGTCTTGATCCCTTGCAGCAGAGTTCTGTTGGTCACCTCGGCTTCGCCGTTCGCTTGAGGATGGGCTACCGATGTGAAGTTATAGAGATGTTTAGGTCTTCACAAAATTCGATGAATCTCGCTCCCGCAAATTATCGTCCATTATCAGTAATTAGGGTTCTTGGCAGGCTGAACCTGCAAACAATTGACTTCCAGACGAAGTCTTGCACTTTAGCTTCTGTGATTTTTGCCAGCGGTTCGGCTTCAACCCACTTGGTGAAATAGTCAATTGCTACCAGGAGGAACTTTCTCTGCCATGACGCCACGGGAAAGGGTCCAAGGATATCCATTCCCCATTGCGCAAATGGCCATGGGGCACTCAAGGGTGTAAGCTCGACGGCAGGCTGTCTCTAGATGTTGGCATACCTCTGACATCGGTCACACTTTCTGACGTATTCAATGGAGTCACGATACATTGTCGGCTAGTAATACCCTTGACGGAGCAACTTGTGGGATAAGGATCTAGCCCCCAGATAGCTTCCGCAGATTCCCTCATGCACCTCCCACAAGGCGTAGTCAGCTTCCGAAGGTCGGAGACATTTTAAAAGGGGCAAAGAGTATGATCTCTTGTACAGCTTGTCCTCATAAAGGATGTACCGGGAGGCTTGATTTCTGAGCTTCTGAGCTTCTTTTGCATCATGAGGGAGAACCCCGTCCCTGAGATATGTTACCAGTGGGTCGATCCAACTGGGCTCATGGTCGATTTCCATTACGGGCCGCGATTCTTCCATACTTGGGCACTTCAAAACTTCAAAGAGAATACCCTTGGGCAATTCAGTCGGAGCCAGCGTAGCCAGCTTGGAGAGAAGATCAGCCCTGATATTTTCCATTCTTAGAATCTGCCTGATGTTGAAGCTACTAAAGGCGGGGACGAGCTCCTTTACCTTTTCAAGATACTTAGCCATGCTGTCCTCCCGTGCTTCGTAGTTTCTGCTGACTTGTCTCACTACCAGTTGGGAGTCGCTGTGAACTTGAAGCCGATCTACTCCCAATTCTTTGGCGATCCTCAATCCTGCGATCAGAGTTTCGTATTCCGCTCCATTGTTTGTTGCGGAGAATTCGAAGCGCAAAGCGTACTCTGCGATGATTCCCTCCAGACTGATCAAGATCAGGCCCGCGCCTGCGCCTGACATGTTGGAGGATCCATCCACGTAGAGGGCCCAAAAGCAATCAGGGGGGTCTGCTTCTTCTTCGAAGGAGTTCGGTCGGGGCTCCAGGCCATCAATTTCACCCTGTTCAGGTTCGGCTTCCTCCGAGATAGTGCATTCTACTATAAAATCTGCCAATATCTAGGCTTTCACTGTCGGTCTAGGTCGATAGTTGATGTCAAATTCTGTGAGCTCGATCGCCCATTTCGCTATCCTCCCGGAGGCATCTGCCCGGTGCAGAATCGCCTTGATCGGCTGGTCGGTGAGCAACATTATGGTGTGCCCTTGAAAGTAGGGTTGGAGCCTTCGGGCTGCAATCAACAGGGCGTAAGTTAGTTTTTCTAATTTAGTATACCTGGTTTCGGCGTCTCTTAACGTGCGACTGATGTAGTAGATCGACCGTTGAATTTTTGCTTCTTCCTTGACAAGAGCTGCTGCGAGAGCCATAGGGGAGACCGCCAGGTACAAGAACAGCTCCTCTTCAAGCTCGGGCTTCACCAACAGCGGAGGTGAGCCGAGGTAGCTCCTTAGTTCTTCGAACGTCTGTTGGCACTCAGTGGTCCAACAGAAGTTCTTCGGCCGCTTGAGGGTTCGGAAGAAGGGTAAGCACCGTTCGGCCAACCTCGCAATGAAGCGATGCAGGGCTGCCACCGTCCCCATAAGGTGCTGGACCTCTTTTATCAACTTCGGGACGGCCATCTCCTGGATGGCGTGAATTTTCTCTGGATTGGCTTCAATCTTGCACCCCGATACCATGAAGCCCAAGAACTTCTCCGAGGTCACTCCGAAAGCACACTTAGTCGGGTTCAGCTTCATCTTATATTTTCGGAGGGCGCCGAAGGTCTCCTCGAGGTCGGTGACGTGATTCATGGAAGATTTACTTTTCACGAGCATGTCATCCACGTAGACCTCCATGTTGCGGCCGATCTGCTCCTTGAAGATTTTGTTCACCAACCGCTGATAGGTCGCACCTGTATTTTTGAGGCCGAAAGGCATGACCCTGTAACAGTAAAGACCATGGTCAGTAATGAAAGCAGCCTTTTCTTCATCTTCTGGCACCATCCTAATTTGATTATAGCTGGAGAATGCATCCATAAAGGTGAGAAGCTCATGGCCCGAGGTTGCATCCACCAGTTGATCAATTCTGGGCAGAGGGTAGCTGTCCTTTGGGCAGGCTTTATTCAGTTTTTTGAAGTCTATACACATCCTCCACTTGCCGTTTGCCTTTTTGACTAGGATAACATTGGAAATCCAGTCAGGATAATTGACTTCTCTAATGAATCTGGCTTTCAGGAGTTTGTCCACTTCCTCGGCTATCGCTTTCTGCCTCTCCGATGCATGACCTCGGATTTTTTCTTTCGTCGGTCGATGCTTTGGATCAACGGCCAGACGGTGTTCCATGACTTCTACGTCAATCCCCGGCATGTCTGTTGGAACCCAAGTGAAAACATCCACATTCTTTCGTAGAAAATCAATGAGCTGCGTCCGCATCTCTTCCCCCAAGTTGGAGCTGATCTTCACCACATGCTCCGTATTCCCATCGTTCAAAGGGATCAAAACTAGATCTTCGATTGGGCCGACCCTTTCCTCAACGAGATCATCGCGGGCGTCCAATCCATCAACCGGACAAAGGTCAGATTGGTCACTTCTTTGCAAGGCTATGTTGTAGCAGTGTCTGGCCAAGGCTTGGTCTCCCTTGACTTCTCCGACCCCCTGGTTGGTAGGAAATTTCAATTTCAAATGATAGGTTGACACCACGGCCTAGAGAGCATTGAGGCTAGGTCGGCCGAGGATTGCATTATAGGCTGACGGCGCCTTCACCATCAAAAAATTCACCAAAGCCCTGGATTGTCTTGGATATCGACCTGCAGCTATAGTCAAAGTTATTACCCCCTCCATCGGGACAGCATCACCGGTAAACCATACCAGAGGGGAGCTAATCGGCCCCAAATGATCGTCAAGGATGGACATTTTTGAGAAGGCATCGTAGAACAAAATGTCGGCCGAACTTTCATTGTCGACAAGAATACGGCGGACATCGTAATTAGCTATATTTAAAGAAACTACAACTGTGTCGTTATGAGGAAATTGAACTCTCTGAGCATCTTCTTCAGTAAAGGTTATGGATTCCTCAATCCTTTGTCGCTTGGGAGGTCCGGCCAATATGCCGGTTGTTCCCTGTCGGGATTCTCCTGAGATGGTGTTGGCAAAATCTGTCAGAGGCCGATCATCGGACTGCTCTATGCCGACTGCTGTTGCCGGAGGAGGAGGAGCCTGGGAGATCGGAGATGGGGTCGGGGCTTGCGGAGCTCATCGAGATCTGGCCACGGAGGTCATTGACCTCCTGGAGGATGCCCTTCGGGGAGACATCAGGTGGAGGCCAGGCAGGAAACTGGAGGAGAGGATATCGGGGAAGATGATCGGGGGCGGTCCCGTTGAGCACTCCTTTAAGAACAAGGGTACTGCGAAGGTTCAGCCGCCCTTCCTCTAGCGCCAATCCTGTTGGTGTAAAAATTTGCCTGCGTCGGAGGAGCTGGAGTCGAGGGAGTCGCGGTCGCCGTCGGGACCTGTAAAAGAAGTCTAAACTGGTGTTGGGGTTGCTCCGGCAAGACCCTCTGACGCTCAAGTCAGTTCTCTGCCTCAACAAGAATGGAGTGCTCGAACGAAAATTTTGGTAGAGTTTTGAGATAGAAATTAGAGCTTAGAGAATAACGTATCTAGGGTCCCCCTTTTATAGGCGGAGGGTGCAACAGACTGATAGTGACGTTTGTAACCATCTGGCAGTGGGGCGCTCGGGGCCAGGAGGAGTTTGTTATGAAGAGTAGTGGAGTGAAATCGTGGCCATCACCATGGCCTGCCACGCAGAGCCTGCCACGGGGAGTGGAGCGACGTCCGTTGTCGTGACTTACCAGAGAGTGGTGGAGCCGCGCAGAATCTGCCGCAGGAAGTGGAGCAGAATCGTGGCTATTACTGCAGCCTGCCGTATGGAGCTTGTTGTGGGGAGTGGTGGAACCACGCAGAATCCATCGCAGGAGGTGGAGTAGAGTCGTGGCCATTACTGCGGCCTGCCGCGTGGAGCCCAGGCCTGTCAGCCGAAGCTCGGTCGAAGCACCCGGTGGAGAGAGGTAGCTATCCATCTGAGAGGAGCTCGGATGTTGCTGGCGAGCCTTCTACCGTTGGGTGCCTTGAGCATTAATACTACAGGCGAGGGTCATTTGCTGTAAGAGCTCGGTCAGGGGGCTTTTCACAATGAAGCTCGATCTTACCAAAATTCGACGGAGGGTCGACCGGTCAGTGGGTGTCGGATGGCACTGAAGAGGTTCATCCATTGAAGACTATCGGAGTCGGGGATGAAGTCTGACTCCCGTAGGAGTCCGGATGAAGTCTACCTACAGTCAGAGTCGGAGATGAAGTCTGGCTCCCATAGGAGTCCGGATGAAGTCTACCTGCAGTCGGTGTCAGGGATGAAGTCCGGCTCCCGTAGGAGTCCGGATGAAGTCTACCCGCAGTCGGAGTCGGGGACGAAGTCCGACTCCCGTAGGAGTCCGGATGAAGTCTACCTACAGTCGGAGTCGGGGATGAAGTCTGGCTCCCATAGGAGTCCGGATGAAGTCTACCTGCAGTCGGTGTCAGGGATGAAGTCCGGCTCCCGTAGGAGTCCGGATGAAGTCTACCCGCAGTCGGAGTTAGGGACGAAGTCCGACTCCCGTAGGAGTCCGGATGAAGTCTACCTGCAGTCGGAGTCGGGGATGAAGTCCGGCTCCCATAGGAGTCCGGATGAAGTCTACCTGCAGTCGGAGTCGGGGATGAAGTCCGGCTCCCGTAGGAGTCCGGATGAGGCCGAGCAGGTAGAAACTTGGGTGGAGTCCGTCCGTCGTGAAGAATCCGATCGACGTCGGTGGGAGTTTATCGGTCGGCAGAACTTAGGAATGTCGAGGAGGCTCGACCGCCGGAGAGATATCGTCGAAGGTCGGACGTCGGTAGAATCTCTGAGGGGTCACTCCTGACACGAACTTCGGCTAGGAGGGTATTTTATACCCAACACAAGACAATCTTGAAGTTTCTTAGCCAGTCTTTAAAATTGGTTCTGGTCAAATGATTGGATTTAAGGATGTAGGTTAGAGGATTTGAAGCTGACATGGTTTAATTATGACAGTAGAGATTTAAGTCAGATTTTTACAATTAAATTTTATATTTGGTCTAGGGACTTTAAGAAGCAAAAAAAAATTTTACTATTTTTTTGGATCCCTACACTCTCCAAATGAAGAAGTGAAAATCCTAAGCGACGATTGGGTTTTTAGTGGGTACTGTGGTCTCACCGATGTCGTGCACCTCACCTGACATATATTGATAATATACACATCGATGCGTAAACAACTCCTTGCCTAGATGCTTCTCTAAGCATGTTGCAATAACTTGATCTCTAAGTCATATGGTCTCACCTAACAAATATTGACAATACTCCTTAGTTAAGCCTGACCCACTGTTCACAAGTAGGTGCAAGGCTATCATTGAGTCTCTCACCTGATAGATATTGGGCCCAACCTTATTCTTATCCTAGAGCAACTCTTTGCTAATAGAGTGGTTGCGTGTTCTTGGTGCAACTAAACCACTATGACTAGCCGTGAGCAATCAACATCAGTAGTACATCCGTACATCTACAATGGTAAAAAATATCTATACTTAATATTTATGGAGAGATTGAGGTTTAGGTCTTATTTAATCAGTCATCATATGACTGATCTAATTGACATGGGCTAAACCAACCATCAAGCCACCATATTTAAGACTCAATCTTCCAAATTAGTCAGGTAAGTGGAGATCGATGGGGGTCCCCCTATTTCTTTCCTTAGATATCAATAAATTGATTAGGTCAGTGAATAGAATCAATTAAATAATCATCTTTTAATTACTTATCTTAGATATCAACTGGTTAGTTGGTTCAAATAGGTTAGCTCAAGTGAATCAGCCTCAAGCCATCGAGCCAAATTAGATCCTTAGGTTAATCGATTCTACACATGAGCTTTAATCGATTTGATCATCAACAATTATATAATCTAAAACTCAATTAATCTGACCTTAATCAACACTTAACTCAATTTAATCGATTGCTAAATCAATTTGGACCCATTATGTTCAAATCAAAATCCTAAATGTAATCCAATCACATGACCTAATTTGATCTATCCATGATCAATCTTTCATGCATAAACATAAATTTCAGATCTTAAAACTAAATTTTAGATCTAAATTTTTGCATGAAAATTAAAATTTTAATCTCAAAACTAATTTTAGATCTCAACATATAATCATATATCATATATATGAAATAAAATTTTGATTTTGATCTAAATTTTAGATTTTGATATACCATCATATATCTCATATAAGAATTAAATTCAGATCTAATTAAACTTCAGATCTTGACATGCCATCATATATCTCATACATAAAATAAAATTCAGATCTAATAAATTTCAGATTTATGCATGCATTCATGTATCTCATATATAAGTTAAAGATCATATGAAAAATAAATTTCAGCCCTCAGCATGCCATCATATATCACATATACTATTTATAAATCAGATCTTAATCAAATTTTCGATTTTAATCAAGCATCCATACATCTCATATATCCATAGAAATCAGATTTTGAAAACTCTTTTCAAAAATTATATATTATTTTCATACATATGAATATATGGCTCTGATACCATTATTGAAATTCTGCATGGTACTATTGTATGCGGATTTCAAAATTCTTTTTGAAGTAAGAATGTAGCAGAATAATAGATGAAAACTCTTTTTAATCTAACTATGTACACATGTGATCAAAGTACCTAAAGATCTAGTACATATGCTGAAAATAAATATACTGATTTTATTCTAAAAATAAAATCATGTGATCAGATCACATATATGTTTCACTTTTTTTTTATTTAACTTTGTATCTAGAAAAAAAATAAGTTCAACTTTAGCCATTTAAACGCCCAGCCTCTATGGGTATCCATGCGGGAACAAGATGGATTGCTCCTCTTCTTTTCTTCACATGCAATTGATCAACTCTTGATCAGCCTTTGGACCTCTTAATCAACTCCTTAATCAACCTTTTCCTCTTCCTTGACTCCTTTTGATGAAGAATGATCAGCCACCAAAGAATGTGGCATGGAGAAGGACCGCCCAACACCTTGGGCATGTAGAGCTTTTGGGCATCGCACCCTTGGGTGTTAGAAGAAGAGAGGGAGAGAAGGGAGGCATGGAGACTTTGGAGGGGCTGGTTTGAAGCTTTGTTTGTTATTTTATAAGGCTAAGAGGAGGTTCCTTTAAATAAGCCTTGAATTGGAGTCCAAACCAAACTCCAATCTTTGTTTAAAGAGGATTCCTAATCACATTAGGACTCCTTTTAAAGCCTTAAACCTATTAATTAGTCTTTATCTCATAAGGAAAGGGGATTAGATGCCAACTATTGACCCTCTAAGATTCCTCACGCCACAAGGAGATGAGCATGCGCCCCTCTCATGCTATCCAATAGCCCACACCCCAAAATTAGATTTTAGGAGGTGTGGTCCCTTTAATTCTTCCATATGTTGTGCACCTAATTTAATCCAAGTAAATGGCACAATAAAGGCTTGATCCAAAGCATGTTGGTGTCCAACAATTGAGCTCCATAAATCCAATTCCAAATCTAATTTGAATTAGGTTTAATGCATATATCTTAACTTGATTTAATCTTTATCAAATAAGGAATCTACGTTCAAAGAGAAAATTAGATTTAACCATGCACTTGCAAGACTTTCTTAAACCTAATAGGATTTCTCTAAATTCTAATCTAATTAGGACTTCTTGAGTCTAATTGATCAATCTAAATTAGTTTTCTTATTTGTGTGATCTCATAGGTTCAATTCTATCTGATAGTGAGATATATCATGATTTCTATTATGCTCTCATTGAATCTCTTTTTAATGGATCGGAATGATTCCACCCTAACTCAATAAGGATTGTCGATCTAGAAAATCCTAGTGAGCTCTTACAATCCATTAGTGACATCTAGTAATATGTAGTGACAACCCAGTAAAATTGAATAACGAACCTCAAGATATAGTTTATGTGTGATTCAGTCTCTCTATAATGAGTCTCGACTAGATGGCAAATCATGGATAAATCATCAAACCTCATCATCAGTTATATGATAGATTTGATTAGCTCAAGTCTAATTGTGATTCTCATAGAAACTCTTTTCCATCTATCATACTACTATGGCCATAGCCATATGAACTTAGCCTCTCAAATCTTATAGAACTACTCTTTTCTATCAAGATCAATAGATCCCATCTAGATGTGCACTCTACTCTTATAGTGAACTAATTATCGCCAACATCCACTACTAGGACTCAAAGAGTCCATATTTATATGTTAGTCAAACTCCAACAGCCACACTGTGAGCAACTATGCCATCGCAGATCTAAGAACCATTCACATAACTACAGCATCAAGATGATCACTGATGATTGAGTAAAAATCTATGTGATCTCTCATATGATCATGCTTAGTACTCGTTATTCTCTAACAACTATTCGCATTTATCACTCAGAGTCTCTATACTGTAGATCAGAGACTCATCTATCTCGAAGGAAGCGATCTGTGTACTGATATATCCGGATCGATCACCATCATGATGATGATACTATGACTGGAAGTAATTTAAGAATTAATTATACATACCTCTAATTCTTAACACCTTAAAAATATGTATCATAAGTATTAATTTCATGGATAATTCAAGGATATATTATACTTGAATGAAAATAAATTTATTTTTTTATTGATCAAATCAATATTTTAAGTATTAAATTATATTCTAGAATGATACAATGTGTCTGCCAAATTAGCTTCTAAGACATACATCTAACAAATAAAATCTAATCTGCTACCTTAACTTCGGTTAAAGATATTTTTGAAATTTTTATAGTAGATTATTAAAGATTGATTTATATCCAAATTACATGATTTGATTTAATTCAGTTCAATAATGAAGATTACTTCTTAAAGTTATTCACATCGACTTACTTTATTTCTCTAATCTGAGAACAGTCATTTGACCTATCTGATTAATTGATCTTAAATTGTATACAATCATCATCATCTGACCGATGTCAAAAAATAACTTGGGTATTTCAAAGCAAATGAAGACTTAGATCGGATTATCTGGGATTGGCTAAAAGAAACAAACATAGACATTTAAACGAAAAGTTATATTTCATTAATATGAAAAGAACAATTACAAAAGCCCACATCGTGCTGATACAAAAGTTTAGAAGTTAAAAAGAAAAAGAAAAAAATTAAATTCAGGCTTTAGCCAGAGAATCTTCTGCTGGAGGAGCTAAGCTGGATTCTTCCTTAGCTTTTTCTTCTGGGGGAGCTACTGTTGAAATGATCTCAGTCGGATTGGTTGGGACTTCAATCGAAGGCACCTCGAGGGAAGGAGTTGAAGGAACTTGGGTGGCAGTGGTTTCAGAAGTCACCTCAGCTACTGCTTCCAAAGCTGCCTCTATTGTCACCTTGCCGAGGTCAAGATCAAAAAAATTGATTGATAATCAAGCACCAGCAGCTCTTGAATCTATTGTCAAAGGCTTTCTCTGAGGCTTCTGTCACCTTATCTTGAAAAGCATCTGAATTTTTATAATTTTTGATAATTTGAGACATCCACTTCTTATCCTTATCAAGTTGATATTGGTATGGAGACCAAAGCCTCATCATGCTTTTCAATTATTTTTTCAATCTCTTTCAGCTTACTCCCCAGCTCGGAGATCTTCTCAACATTTTGCCACAGCTGGTTATCTTTTTTGATCAGTTGATCATCCTTTTCATTTAGCTCATGCTGATTCTCTAATAATTGCTTATTTTTGTCCTTTATTGAATCCATTTTTTCTTGTAGCTGCTTCTTCAGCCCCTCTGCCTTTTCCTTCTCTTTAGTAGTATTTTCCTCTGTTGCTTTCTTGGCCTCCTCGGCTACCTTTTTGGCCTCCTTCTCAGCCTTGAGCCCCTCTTTCATGGATTTTTTATTCTCATAGAATCATACCATGTGTTCATGTAGCAGCCTGAAGTACATGGCAGACTGCAAAAAGAATAGAAAAGAAAGATGGTTAGGTCAGCAAAAGCTGATGTAAAAAAAAAAAGAAGAGAGAAGAAAAAGAAAAAAAGAAGAAAGAAAAGAAAAGAAAAGGATGATAACGTTCGTCCAAAATGTTGTTGAACTAATAGTTCACTAGCTGATCCAAAGAAAGATCCCTCCTCCGGGAGTTGAGATCTCTCTGACGCATCATCTTGACAAAGAGATCTCAGCCCAATCTTGGTGTCTCCAGAAGTGATGCCTTAGCCAAGTTTATCACCATTGCCAAAGTAGATGGCAGATTATCTGATGCCTTCAGATGTTGGTCGGTTGATCGAGTTGACCTAGCCGACGTTGGAGGAGGTGCTGGGGAAGACCCTTTCGATTGTGTTGATCCCCAAGAAGGTGGCAGTCGGGCCACCTCAATAGATGGACGAGCTAGCTTTGAAATGGTAGTGAAAATCAGTAAGGCATCATTATCAATTACTATCACCCTAGATGATGATCAGGGGGCAGCCGACCCTGAAGGAGTGCTCTCCTTAGTCTTTTTGGGCACAGGAGTAGGAGCAGATTGATCGGCTTAGGTTTGCTTTCTTTTCTTGGTCTCCGCCATCCTCTGTAGATTGAACTTCATTATTTTTGTTACATAAAAGTAGAAGTTGTTAGTGGATGAAAATACTGATAGAAAATGATAAAATTCTGGAATAAATTGACATCAGACTTATACTGGAGAGAGATCTGACTGATGCCAGTTTTAAGCAACAATTGGTCCATCACCAGTAAGCTCATCTTGGGTACTTCATATCCAAAAGCTTTGCAAAAGCCTCCTCATCCCTAGGAAGTATCTCATTATGCAAGTTCTATTTGGTTTTGGGGTTATGCCATTTGACGCTGAAGCCCCATGGAATGTTGGAGGAAACAAAAAAAATAAATTTTCTAATTATGAATAGAAGAAGGAAGGGTAGGACCAAATTTATATTTTGATCGAGGTAAAAAATACCACCAATCTTTTTCATATGGATGTTTTTTAGGATGAAGAGCATCCTAAAGAGAGAAATCCTAAGTTTTATGGTGAAAAATTTATAGCAGATGATGAAAATTATGATTGCCCTAATGGCATTGGGAGTAACTTGAGCTGAATGGATTCTATAAAAGTCAAAAATATTACTGAAAAAGGGATGTAAAGGAAATCAAAGATCAAACAGAAGTGCCTCATTGTAAAATGTGACATAGCCATCTGAAAGTTCTGTTATCCTACCATCCCAACCTGGTTCTATCAGTTAGAATTCTTCTAAAATTGAGTATTTCTCCTTAAGTTCCTGAAGATTGAGATTGGTTAGAATAGATTGTTCAATAGTCAATCCGAGATAATCTATGAGTCCCCTTATAGGAGACTCCGAGCTATCCCAACCTGAGGTGCTGATCTCAACTGCTATCTGAGGTGAACTTTTCACCTTGTTGGTGCAAAAATCCGCTTGCGCCGGAGAAGCTGGAGTCGGGGAAGCCGCGGTCGCCGCCGGGACCTGCAAGGAAAGTCTAAACCGGAGGTGGGGTTGCTCCGGCAAGACCCTCCGACGCTCAAGTTAGTTCTCTGCCTCAACAAGAATGGAGTGCTCGAACGGAGAATTTAGCAGAGTTTTTAGATAAGAAAAAGGAGCTTAAAGAATAACGTATCTGGGTCCTCCTTTTATAGGCGGAGGAGGCAACGGACTGATGGCGACGTTTGTAACCACCTGGTAGTGGGCCGCCCATGGTCAGGGGAATTGATTGCGAAAGGTAGTGGGGCAGACGCGTGGCCATCACCTCGGCCCGCCACGTGGAATCTGTTATGAGGGGTGGAGCAGCGTCCGTTGTCAGCGGATAGGAGAATCGCATGGCATCCATCGCAGGAGGTGGAGCAGGTTCGTGGCCGTTACTGTGGCCTGCCAGGGGATAGCGGAGCTGTGCGGAGTCCGCCACAGGAAGTGGAGCAGGGTGGCTATGGTTACTGCGGCCTGTCAGGGGATGATGATACTGCGCGGAGTCCGCCACAGGAAGTGGAGCAGGGTCATGGCCGTTTTGAGGGCCTGTCAGGGGGCATGGATCTGCCGATTGAAGCTCGGCAACGGTCGGAGCCCAGTTTCTGTTGTAGTCCGGGAGAGGTCCTCCTGGCGGTTGGGGTCGTGAGCGGAGCCTGGCTCTCGTAGGAGTCCGGGCGGAGCTGTACTTGCGAAACCCGGCTCCCGTAGGAGTCCGGGTGGAGCTGCACTCACTGTCGTCGGTGGAGCCCGACTCCCGTAGGAGTCCGGGCAGAGCTGCACTGCACTCAAAGTTAAGGGTGAAGTCCGGCTCTGGTAGGAGTCCGGATGGAGCTTACCAGCAGTTTATACTGAGAGCGGAGCCCGGCTCCCGTAGGAGTCCGGGCGGAGCTGCACTTGCTGTCGGCGGTGGAGCTCGGCTCCCGTAGGAGTCCGGGCAGAGTTGCGCTTGCGGAACCCGGCTCCCGTAGGAGTCCGGGCAGAGTTGCACTTGCTGTCGGTGGTGGAGCCCGGCTCTCGTAGGAGTCCGGGCGGAGCTGCAACTGCTGTCGGCGGTGGAGCCCGGCTCCCGTAAGAGTCCGGGTGGAGCTGCGCTGCTGTCGGCGGTGCAGCCCGGCTCCCGTAGGAGTTCGGGCGGAGCTGCGCTGCTGCCGGCGGTGAAGCCCGGCTCCCGTAGGAGTCCGGGCGGAGCTGCAACTGCTGTCGGCGGTGGAGCCCGGCTCCCGTAGGAGTCCGGGCGGAGCTGCGCTGCTGTCGGCGGTGAAGCCCGGCTCCCGTAGGAGTCCGGGCGGAGCTGCAACTGCTGTCGGTGGTGGAGCTCGGCTCCCGTAGGAGTCCGGGCGGAGCTGCGCTGCTCTCGGCGGTGAAGCCCGGCTCCCGTAGGAGTCCGGGCGAAGCTGCACTGCTGCCGGCGGTGAAGCCCGGCTCCCGTAGGAGTCCAGGCGGAGCTGCAACTGCTGTCGGCGGTGGAGCCCGGCTCCCGTAGGAGTCCGGGCGGAGCTGCAACTGCTATCGGCTGTGGAGCCCGGCTCCTGTAGGAGTCCGGGCGGAGCTGCGCTACTGTCGGCGGTGAAGCCCGGCTCTCGTAGGAGTCCGGGCGGAGCTGCGCTGCAATCTAAGTTAAGGGTGAAGTCCAGCTCTGGTAGGAGTCCGGATGGAGCTTACCAGCAGTTTATACTGAGAGCGGAGCCCGGCTCCCGTAGGAGTCCGGGCGGAGCTGTTCTGATGCCGGCGGTGGAGCCCGGCTCCCGTAGGAGTCCGGGCGGAGCTGCACTTGCTGTCGGCGGTGGAGCCCGGCTCCCGTAGGAGTCCGGGCGGAGCTGCAACTGCTGTCGGCGGTGGAGCCCGACTCCCGTAGGAGTCCGGGTGGAGCTGCGCTGCTGTCGGCGGTGAAGCCCGGCTCCCGTAGGAGTCCGGGCGGAGCTGCGCTACTGTCGACGGTGGAGCCCGGCTCCCGTAGGAGTCCGGGCGGAGCTGCACTGATGTCGATTCCGTTGAGGGTTTCGGCTGTGGGTATTTTATACCCAACACCAGTCCCCCTACATCCGAGTTTGAATTTCAAACGAAGGAAGTACATAGAGGTACAGCCAGAACCGTCCCTTCGAATTCTGTGCCCTGCCGCTCCCAGATATTTTGGCATTAAATGAGCGCGTGCCGGAGTCTTTTCGAATTGGGGCGGTATGAGGGGATGCTTCGAAGACCCCGCAGGTACGCTGGCCTAGGTACGGTGCAATTATGACCCTGCCAACCGCCAGCCACCTTTAGCCGCCTGTCACGGGGAGTGGGACACGCGTCGGATGCGGACTGGCCTGGGGGGATTCGAGATCATTATGGCGCCGGATCCCAGGGTCTATTTAAACCTGTCCTCCCCCCTTCAGGCGTCCCACTCCATTTCTGATTTCTTGCTGGCGTCTGTCCTCTCCCTGAGAGTCTGCTCTAGCGAACGCCCTCTCGAGCTGTAGGCGCCTTCCGTTTCTCGCTCCCCAGGTCCCCAGAGCAAGATAGGTTAGTGCCAACCTTCTTCTTCTTACCGTCTAGGGGCTTCTCCTCTTTTCATTTCTTTTGTGTCTTCTTCTGAGTTGACCTTCGACGTCTCGTTCCCTTCTCGGTTTGCCTTTCTAGGATCCTTTAGGTTCTCCCCCCGAAAAATGTCTTCCGACTCTTCTGCCCCTGTCAGTTCTGGGAGTTCTTCTGCTTCGAACCCCCAGGCCCCTGTCTCTGCGGACGAACCCGCGTCCGGGGCAGGGCCTCGCTCGGTTTTCGCACCGGGCGCCATTCCATGTTCGTCGACTCCGGACGAACTCCTCCTGATAAGGGCTCGGTACGGGGTTCCTTCGGAGTACGACCTGGAGCTTCTCGGCCCCTCAGACCGGGCCAGCGCTCCCCCTCCTGGTCGCTTTTGTTTGTACCAGGAGGCATTCCGTGCCGGACTCCGGCTTCCGCTTCCTGCCTTTGTTGCCAGCTTCTTTCGCTTCTTAGACATTTCTCCCGCCTCTGTGGCCCCGAATTCCTTTAGGTTTTTTATAGGGTTTCTCTCCCTCTGCCATATAGCCGAGGTCCAGCCATCCCTCTCCTTGTTCAGGCATTTCTACACCTTCAAACGCCATCCTTCAGCGAAGGACTGGTGGTACTTCTCCCCCCAGTTCGGTAAGAAGGGGTTGCTGAAGGGCGCCCCTTCTTCGATTCACAACTGGAAGGGGAAATTTCTCTTGGTCTACTGCTCGACCCTGGAACTAGGTCTGCCCCCTTGGGGGTCTCTGAGGGATTCCGTCCGTCGGGCTCCCAGCCTGGGAGAGGACGACCTCCAGGCTGCCCAGAAGCTTCTGAGTTATCCCGCTCCTTCCCTTCCTAACCTTCTGAAGGAGCAGCTTCTTTTCAACATCGACCTGAGCCCTCAGGATCCAGCAAGTATTTATCTTTCCTTTTCTTGTCTTCTTCTTCTCTCTCTTTTTTTTTTTTTTTTTTTTCGCTCTTTTCTTCCTCTTTCTTTCTCTCTTCTCTTTTCTCTTTTTCTCTTTTCTTTTTTTCTCTTTTTTTTTTTTTTTTTTTGACTCTGGACTGATCGGTGCCACTTTTCCTTTCTTCTTTTCTTTTCCTGTTGTTTGTTTTTTTTTTTTTTTTTTTTTTTAGCAATGGACGCCGAAGCCACATGGATGCTCGCCAAGGCTATGAGAGCTCAAAAGAGGAAGGTCGCGATGACCTCCGGTTCGACGAAGAGGGCCAGGGTGGAGGAGACGAGCTTGGCTGCGCCCGTCCAGGCGACCCCGGCCATCGACATTCCTTCGGATGCCGAGCCAGTGGCCCCCCGGGCTCCCTCAAGGAGCCCGCCGATTGGGGTCCCCATTCCGGAGGTCCGCCCCACCGATGCGCCCGCCGCGGGGAGGAGGAGGAAATCGGTGGCCCGCAGGTCGAGCAGCCACCGAGCCGCTGTAGACGAGTCCGTCTGCTCCGAGGGGGGATCGGAGAACCCCTTCAACGACAAAGCTTTGATCAGGCGGCTGCTCGATGGTTGCATTCTGTCCGATGTCGTGGAGAGGATCGACCGCGCCGATCCCGAGCAGCGGGCCTGGGACACCTTGGGGTCCTTTCTTGAGGTAAGCGGATGTTTATTTGCATGGTCGCTCGATCTTCGTTGTAATTCTCTATCCATCCTTGCAGATCGGGCACCAGCTCTTTGCCTATGTCGAGGTGTCGAGCCGCATGAGGAGGGACCTTCTTCAGGCGGAGGAGCGCTGCCAGGACGAGGTTGCCCATCTTCAAGCGAAGATGGCCGAGGTGGCCGCCCTCCGGGAGGCCCTGGAGAGAGAGAGGCAAGACCGGGAAGAGGAAAGACAAGCTCGGGAGGAGGAGAGACGAAGCTTGGAGGAGTCGGCGAGGAAGGCGGAGGCCGAGGTCGCCCATCTGGCCGAGCAGACTCCGGTTCTGGTCTCGGAGGCCAGGACCCTTGTGGTGGAGGAGTTCAAGGCCTCCGCGGAGATGAGGGAGCTGAACGTCCAGTTCGGCCTGGAGGCGTTCACCAAGGGATTCGAGCTCTACCGAGAGAGGGTGGCCAGTAGATACCCCGACCTTGATCTCGGCTTTTTGGAGGAGTCTGACGACGAGGCCGCCCCTTCGTCCGCCGCTACCGCAGTCGCACCCCCCACGCCGAGCTCTCCACCCCCTGCCCCCGAGGTCTGAGACCTCCGATCTTGTATCTTTCTTTTGTCGCCATATTTCTTTTCCGCTTGTCTTCAAGATTAATCAATAAAGTCGAATTTCTTATTGTGGATGACCTTTCCTTCTCCCTGCTCCTTCTTTTATGCCTTTCTTCTTGTAATGAGTCGGTCTTTGACGTTTGCTTCTTCTGATGGCAGTGCCCTGCCGAAGCACTCCCCTTGCCCCTGGGGGTCCCGCTGAAGTCAACTATCCAACGGCTAAGAAAGGAGGTCCTCCACCTGACGAAGAAGTTGAAGAAGTCGGAGGACGAGCTCCGCAAGTCGAAAAAATGCTATTCCAAGGCCGCCGCTGAGGCCGCCCACTTCAGGAGTCTCCAAGTGAAGGCAATCATGGACTACAGCTGGAGGAAGGCGAACTTCACAAAGGAGCTCGAGGAATGTACGAAGAACGCCAGCGATCGAACTTGGGCTCAAGAAGCCAGGATCAGCGCCCTTAAGGTGGAGCTGTCAGCTGCGAAGAAAAGGATCGGCCAGCTGGAAGGGAACTCATCCCGGCTCACAGCGCAGGATGAGCAGAAATGGTCGCAGAAGGTCTCCGACCTCCAGAAGTAGCTTCAAGATGCTGAGATGAGCCACGATGTGCAGCGGGCCAGCTGGCGCCGGCAGGTAGAAGAGCACAAAGGGAGATTCCATCAAGCGGCGGACGAGGTCATTCGTCTCCAGAGGCAGTTGGTAACTAGGGCGCAGCTTGCTAACGCCCAAGATACCGAAGAGCTCCTAGCCATGAGGGGCACTGTCGAGGGGATTTCCGTCTCCCTTGGGGAGAAGACAGCCGAACTTCAGCAAGTGAAAATCCAACTGGCGCTCGAGCGGAAGGCCGTCGCGGATGCGGAGGCAGAGTCTGAAGTTCTGCGGAAGCGGCATCGAGAAGCGGAGGCAGAGAGCCGACATCTTCGTCAGACGCTCCAGGATGTGCTGCGAAAGAAGGAAGAACTAGAAGAAGCAGTGGAGAACCTGAGGCAGTCCTGGTTGAGGGATGGGGGCGATAACCCTAGGTCGGAGGGAGCAGGACCTCCTTAGAGTTCTTTTGTAGTCACCCCTTTTTTGTAGCTGCTTTCTTCTTGTCGTTTTGTCCCTCTTTCCCTGGCCGTCCTGGCCCTGTAGTACGTATATCGAAAATGAAGAAAAAGCACTTTGTGTTACCTTGCCCACGCGTAGCACCGATATTGTCGTCCGTTGACCCTTTCTCGTCGTTTGGCTTGTTTGGCTTAGATGTCATCGTGGGAAGGGACCCTCCCCTTCCCTCCGATCTCATCATGTGGCCAAGTCTCGCCACTATTTTTAACCCTTGCTGGCGAAGTAGCGGATGGAGTCCGGCTTCCTTAGGAGTCCGGGCGAAGTCTTTCTTGGCGGCGGAACCCGGCTCCCGTAGGAGTTCGGGTGAAGCTTTCTTGGGCGGCGGAACCCAGCTCCCGTAGGAGTCCGGGTGAAGCTTTCCTTGGCGGTGGAACCCAGCTCCCGTAGGAGTCCGGGTGAAGCTTTCCTGGGCGGCGGAACCCGGCTCCCGTAGGAGTCCGGGTGAAGCTTTTCTTGGCGGCGAAACCCGACTCCCGTAGGAGTCTGGGTGAAGCTTTCCTGGGTGGCGGAACCCGACTCCCGTAGGAGTCCGGGTGAAGCTTTTCTTGGCGGCGGAACCCGGCTCCCGTAGGAGTCCGGGTGAAGCTTTCCTGGGCGGCAGAACCCGGCTCCCGTAGGAGTCCGGGTGAAGCTTTCCTGGGCGGCGGAACCCGACTCTCGTAGGAGTCCGGGTGAAGCTTTTCTTGGCGACGGAACCCGGCTCCCGTAGGAGTCCGGGTGAAGCTTTCCTGGGCGGCGGAACCCGGCTCCCGTAGGAGTCCGGGTGAAGCTTTCCTGGGCGGCGGAACCCGGCTCCCGTAGGAGTCCGGGTCTTCCATTTTGCTTGAGCCAGCACGAGGTTCTCGTTATTAGCCTGGCTTGTGGGGGCGCGTTAGGGCGCTGTAGGGCCTCTCCCCCCTCCGGTCTAAAAGAATCGGGCCTTCAACTTTGCTCATGTCAGGATGAGGTTCTCCTCCTGTTCCTGATGTGGCTGTGGGGGCACATTAGGGCGTTGCAAGGCCTCTCCCCCCATCCGGTCTAAAAGAACCGGGCCTTTGACTTTGCTCAAGTTAGGGCGAGGTTTTCCTCCTGTCCCTAACAGGGCTGTGGGGGCACATTAGGGCGTTGTGAGGCCTCTCCCCCCATCCGGTCTAAAAGAACCGGGCCTTTGACTTTGCTCATGTTAGGGCGAGGTTTTTCTCCTGTCCCTAACAAGGCTGTGGGGGCACATTAGGGCGTTTTGAGGCCTCTCCCCCCATCCGGTCTAAAAGAACCGGGCCTTCGACTGTGCTCATGTCAGGACGAGGTTCTCCTCCTGTTCCTGACATGGCCGTTGTTTTTGGAGGGGTCATATCCAGTCATAATACATCCACGTTAAGTAGGAGAAGCATGTTAGCTAAAAAGAAAAGTAGATTCAAAGCGAAATAGTAAGCAATACATTTACAGTATTCCCGCTCCTTCTTGAGGCCCTCCGGTGATGGAGTCGATGGTCCCGATGGACGGCTGGTCCCCGGGCTGCTCCTCCCTTTTCTGCGGTTCAGGCGGCGGGAGGGCTCTTGGCCGGTCTCTTCTATCCTCAGGCCTGCGGCGGATGAATCTGTCGAGTCGACCTCGCCGAATGAGCTCCTCGATCTCGTCCTGGAGCTGGATGCACTCCTCTGTGTCGTGGCCGTGGTCGCGGTGGTAGAGGCAGAACTTGTTGGGGTTGCGCTTCCCAGGGTGTGTGCGCATCCTCTCCGGCCTAGGGAGCTGCTCTCTGACCTCCATCAGCACCTGGGCCTTCGAGGCGTTGAGGGGGGCGTAGCTGCGGAATTTCCCTGGCGGGGAACCCCGCTGAAACCTGTTGTCCGGGCTTCTCTGCCTGCGTGCCCGGGGGGGAGTATGGGCGCGCTTATGTCCAGGAGGGGATCGGGAGCGAGGCCGGGCTTCCTTTGGCCTCTTCTCGGCTGCGGGCTTACTAGAATCTCCCGCCTGACGCTCCCTCGCAGTCTCTTCGTCCTTCATTTTGAAGGCCTCTTCCGCTCGGGCGTATCCTTCAGCCCGAGCCAGTAGATCAGCAAAATCCCTGGGGTACTTCTTCTCCAGGGAGTACAAGAGGTCATTCTTCTGAAGGCCACCTTTCAGGGCGGCCATGGCAACTGACTGGTCCAAGTTCCGGACCTCCAACGCTGCGATGTTGAAGCGGTTGACGTAGGCCCGTATGGACTCCCCTTCCCTCTGTTTGATGTTGATGAGGGACTCCGAACCTTTCCGGGGATGCCGGC
Organism: Elaeis guineensis; assembly: GCF_000442705.2. NCBI lineage: Eukaryota > Viridiplantae > Streptophyta > Magnoliopsida > Arecales > Arecaceae > Elaeis > Elaeis guineensis. The sequence continues at coordinate 78,159,280 of NC_025993.2, read as the reverse complement.
TGCTGACAAAATGGGCCACGAATTGGTGGCTCATTTGATCGAAGGAGAATATGGTACCCGACTTCAGAGCCGAGTACCAGTTCCTTGCTGCTCCCTTCAAAGTAGACGGGAAAGCCCGGCACAAGATGGCGTCGGGAGTACCGTGAAGCAGCATCATCGTTCGGAAGGCCTCCAGATGATCAACCGGGTTCGACGTCCCGTCGTAGCTTTCAAACTGAGAGAGCTTGAAATTCGACGGGATCGGTTCCTGCATAATCATTTGGGAGAAGGGAGGGTCAGTGCAGATATCCTCACCATAAGCGAGAGGCGCATGGCGGAGTTCTTCGATCCGCCGGTTCATCTCCTGGAGCCTCCGGTCCAGGAAGTCCTCTCGACTCCGAGTCTCAAGGGTCCTTTGGCAGAATGGGGGCAGGGATCTCCCAGGGGTGGAGTCGTGGTCCGATTGAGGGCTCTCTACCCTCGGATTCGCCTTCCTAGGAAGGACGGGGCGGCTGGCCCAGGTGGCCCGCCCCACCGCCGGGTTCTGGCATTCCGGAGATGCCCCCTCCGGATGCGCCGACGCCTGCGACTGCTGCTGCTGTATTGCTTGTACAGCTTCGACGAGGCCTTTGACCTGCTGCGCCAGCAAGTCAAACTGCTCCACGCCGATCGCCGCCGCCGGAGGGGGAGGAGGAGGAGGCTGAGAAACGGGAGCGGAGGCCGGAGCCTGAGATCTGGCCACGGAGGCCGTGGACCGTCGGGTGGACGCCCTGCGCGGAGGCATCGAGTGTCGATCTCACGGGGGAGGATTAGGAGTGGATGACGGAGAGATGGTCGGAGGCGGCTCCGTTGAACACTCCTTTAAGAACAAGGGTGCTGCGAAGACACAAGCCCCTTCCTCTAGCGCCAATCCTGTTGGTGCAAAAATTCGCTTGCGCCGGAGAAGCTGGAGTCGGGGAAGCCGCAGTCGCCTCCGGGACCTGCAAGGGAAGTCTAAACCGGAGGTGGGGTTGCTCCGGCAAGACCCTTCGACGCTCAAGTCAGTTCTCTGCCTCAACAAGAATGGAGTGCTCGAATGGAGAATTTAGCAGAGTTTTTAGATAAGGAAAAGGAGCTTAAAGAATAACGTATCTGGGTCCTCCTTTTATAGACGGAGGAGGCAACGAACTGATGGCGACGTTTGTAACCGCCTGGTAGTGGGCCGCCCATGGTCAGGGGAATTGATTGCGAAAGGTAGTGGGGCAGACGCGTGGCCATCACCTCGGCCCGCCACGTAAAATCTGTTATGAGGGGTGGACAGCGTCCGTTGTCAGCGGATAGGAGAATCGCATGGCATCCGTCGCAGGAGGTGGAGCAGGTTCGTGGCCGTTACTGTGGCCTGCCAGGGGATAGCGGAGCTGTGCGGAGTCCACCATAGGAAGTGGAGCAGGGTGGCTATGGTTACTGCGGCCTGTCAGGGGATGATGATACTGCGCCGAGTCTGCCACAGGAAGTGGAGCATGGTCATGGCCGTTTTGAGGGCCTGTCAGGGGGCGTGGATCTGCCGATTGAAGCTCGGCAACGGCCGGAGCCTGGTTTCTGTTGTGGTCTGGGAGAGGTCCTCCTGGCGGTTGGGGTCGTGAGCGGATCCCGACTCCCGTAGGAGTCCGGGCGGAGCTGCACTTGCGGAACCCGGCTCCCGTAGGAGTCCGGGCGGAGCTGCACTCACTGTCGTCGGTGGAGCCCGGTTCCCGTAGGAGTCCGGGCAAAGCTGCGCTGCACTCAAAGTTAAGGGTGAAGTCCGGCTCTGGTAGGAGTCCGGATGGAGCTTACCAGTAGTTTATACTGAGAGCGGAGCCCGGCTCCCGTAGGAGTCCGGGCGGAGCTGTTCTGATGCCGGCGGTGGAGCCCGGCTCTCGTAGGAGTCCGGGCGGAGCTGCACTTGCTGTCGACGGTGGAGCCCGGCTCCCGTAGGAGTCCGGGCAGAGTTGTGCTTGCGAAACCCGGCTCCCGTAGGAGTCCGGGCAGAGTTGCACTTGCTGTCGGCGGTGGAGCCCGGCTCCCGTAGGAGTCCGAGCGGAGCTGCAACTGCTATCGGTGGTGGAGCCCGGCTCCCGTAGGAGTCCGGGCGGAGCTGCGCTGCTGTCGACGGTGAAGCCCGGCTCTCGTAGGAGTCCGGGCGGAGCTGCGCTGCTGTCGGCGGTGAAGCCCGGCTCCCGTAGGAGTCCGGACGGAGCTGCGCTGCTGCCGGCGGTGAAGCCCGGCTCCCGTAGGAGTCCGGGCGGAGCTGCAACTGCTGTCGGCGGTGGAGCCCGACTCCCGTAGGAGTCCGGGCGGAGCTGCGCTGCTGTCGGCGGTGAAGCCCGGCTCCCGTAGGAGTCCGGGCGGAGCTGCAACTGCTGTCGGCGGTGGAGCCCGGCTCCCGTAGGAGTCCGGACGAAGCTGTGCTGCTGTCGATGGTGAAGCCCGGCTCCCGTAGGAGTCCGGGCGGAGCTGCGCTGCTGCCGGCGGTGAAGCCCGGCTCCCGTAGGAGTCCGGGCGGAGCTGCAACTGCTGTCGGCGGTGGAGCCCGGCTCCCGTAGGAGTCCGGGCGGAGCTGCAACTGCTATCGGTGGTGGAGCCCGGCTCCCGTAGGAGTCCGGGCGGAGCTGCACTGCTGTCGGCGGTGAAGTCTGGCTCCCGTAGGAGTCTGGGCGGAGCTGCGCTGCTATCGGCGGTGAAGCCCGGCTCCCGTAGGAGTTCGGGCGGAGCTGCGCTGCAATCAAAGTTAAGGGTGAAGTCCGGCTCTGGTAGGAGTCCGGATGGAGCTTACCAGCAGTTTATACTGAGAGCAGAGCCCGGCTCCCGTAGGAGTCCGGGCGGAGCTGTTCTGATGCCGGCGGTGGAGCCTGGCTCCCGTAGGAGTCCGGGCGGAGCTGCACTTGCTGTCGGCGGTGGAGCCCGGCTCCCGTAGGAGTCCGGGCGGAGCTGCAACTGCTGTCGGCGGTGGAGCCCGGCTCCCGTAGGAGTCCGGGCGGAGCTGCGCTGCTGTCGGTGGTGAAGCCCGACTCCCGTAGGAGTCCGGGGGGAGCTGCGCTGCTGTCGATGGTGGAGCCCGGCTCCCGTAGGAGTCCGGGCGGAGCTGCACTGATGTCGATTCCGTTGAGGGTTTCGGCTGTGGGTATTTTATACCCAACACACCTCAAGATCAAGAAGCGGCTAGATCGATCAAGGTATCCAACTGTTCTAACACATCTCGTTACTACTATTGAAAGATATGTTGATGAAAAAGAAAGTAGGAAAGGAAATAGATCCAAAAAAGAGCAGGAATGGAGAGGGAAAACTATCTAAAAGAAGAAAGGGAAGGCTTCAAAAATCCTAAAACCTAGATCCCTATGGAATGAGGATGGAAATGAATACCTAATGGATGAAGGAGGATTCGAGGAAACTTTTAAAGAGCTTTTTCTCCAGCTTTGATGGCCTTGGGGGACTTTTTTCTCTGGCACCGGTGGTGGAATAGCTCCAAAAAATTTTTGATAGAGTTTCGATAGAGGAAGAACAGTAAAGTGATTTGCAGCCGCAGGGCAGGCCTTTTTATAAATCTATTCAATGGTCAAGATCAATCTGATAGACCATCAGATTGGTGACACTTGTTGGCCATCCAACATTTCTATAGGAAGCCGTTTCAATGCACCTCTTCCTGATTTAACCACATAAGCAGGATCCGCATGATAACTGAAGCCACCAATCACATTTTGACACATGACACACACGTCTCGGATGTCAGCTACTCAGGTAATAATAGAATCCCAATTTTCCAAGCACCCATCATTACTCCATACGACGGGTTGTTTTTGAAGGATGGTGTGTCACTTTGAATGATTAAAAAAATAATATTTGTGGCTATTGACAATACAAGGCATTTATTATGACAATATAGATCAGATGAGGTCTCTGAAAGACTTTCCACACCGATGTGAAGCATTTCACTTCGGTTTGAAAAGTGAGGGGCATAAGTTGGTGCATATTATCCGATCTCATCACCATCTAGATACGTGACAGTAGATTATTATCTGAGTTAACTGTTCCCCCATGATCACATCAGCCTATGACCATCTGCTTCTTCAGTACTATTTGTTAGTGGCTTAATTCAACACTGATGATAAGCAGGATCTTCACCTCAGTTTGTGGCTAATCCACGATATATTACTTCGGTTATCATTCGACATGGTTATTGATACTAAAGATATGATGTCCAGTGATGTATCTTAAATTTATCACGAGCGCACGGTGTATGATGTAGCATGTCCGACAAGTATGGATCGATCCCACGAAGAATTAAATTTTAAACTGTATGCAAATACTTGCTCAGGCGAGCTTTAAAGAAAGAGAGGAGAGATTATTTGTTGGATTACTAACTATCAAAGTAGTAAATTAATTAATTATAAAGATCTAGGACTTTTGAATCCACTAGACTAATGAATTAGAGAGCTTTTCTATAGTTTCTCTTATAATGTCTGTTGATCAAGGTGTAAAACATGAACAAGCATGGATCATAAAAAGATTTAACTCAACTATAATCTATCAAGTATTTCGCTTTCACCCTAGTTAAGAGACCCTTCCTTTCTACACTTCTCTTGTGTTACCCAAATATGAGCTATGACGGGATTCTGACCCAACTATAATCCATCAAGGTTTTCACATGCAAAGAGAAGAAAAGATTTAGAAATTTGTCTTCTACCAATCATCTTCTCTTGCACCGAATCAAGCATGGCCTATGAAGGGATTCTGACCCAACGATAGCCCATCAAGTCTCTTGGCAAGAGAGATGAAGGGAGAATGACTCTAAATATTAAAAGCTCGAAAAGAAAAATTCAAAAAAAAAGACTTCTATTCATGATCTTGCTTCATCGCAAACTCCAGAAGGATTGCTTAGCCAGACATGGTTGATTTGAAGCCTGAAAAAAATAAAATAAAATAAAATCTAATTCTACTTGCTGAAATTTAACTTGCAGAAATTAAAAATTACAGAATTAAAAGATGCAGAAATTTAAACCACTCTATTACAGAAATTAAAATTATAAAAGTTAAATAAAAAAAACTAATTTATTGCTGAATAAAAATTCTGATACAAAAATATTTAACTCCTAAACTATTAACAAGACTTGGAGTTGGAATAGAAAATAAAATAAAATTTTTTACAGAACCTGACTTCTCTCTCTTAGCTTAGGGCCAACCTCTCTCTAGCTGACTTTCTTTCTTGTGTGGTAGAAGGGTGGAAGAAAATGAAAACAAAGTAGCTAAAAAGATTTAAAAGGTGGGTATACCTGCCTGTCATACAGATCTCCAACAAAAAGTATGGTGTGGAGAGAAATATTTTCAATAAGGAGATGTAGAGACTTTTTTATAGGTGTAGGTAGGAGAAAAATTTTTATTTTTCTAGATGTGGGATGAAAAGAAAGAATATATCCTAAAAGAATAGATGGCTGAGATTAGAGTGATAAAGAGATTTGGCAAGAATAATTTCCTCTAAAGTTTTTTTTTTTTCTTTTTCTATGTTGTGCGTCCGCTCGTTATTTCTTCGGCATCGCGTCTGCAGCTCAGACATATCCATGTGAGATCGTTCACTCAGGAGTCTTCTACATGCCCGCTTCCTCTCTTTACAGCCAAACTCCTTAGCATTCAAACCGCGTGGACCCACACTTCTCTTCCTTTTAAAACATCTCCTGGCTTTATTTTTTTGGAAGCCTGCTAGACCACCTTCCGAGCCTTATTAAATGTCTCTGTGGACCCATTTAAATTACTCCTATGAACCAAATGGAGAAACGCCTAGTTCCACATTTGAACCAAGCCCACATCCCATTTCTCCCTGAGCCACGTGAAAAGTTATTACTGTAGCATTTCATGGCTCACCAACCTTCTTATGGACCACATGGTCCATGGTGGACCATTAACTTGCAGATGGGACCGGATTAACTTTCGACTTTGAATTTAAATCTATTTTAGCTCCATTTTTATCCTGTTTGATCTCTTTAAGCCAGCAGATCGGGATCTTTATATTGGTGCATTTCTTTCCTGCAAATATATAAAAACACATCAATTTTAAAAGAATAAACATAATTTGATCCATAAATTAATATTTCTATGGATAAATTTATGCACTTGTTATACCTTCCAACTTATTTATTGCTAGTCCCTCAATAATGTAATATATATATAATTATTATTATTTTTTGATAATATTTCATTAAGATTATTTTTCACAGAAGTAGATCTAGGATTGAAAGTCAAAGAGTTTAGCAAGTATCACTAACTAAATATTGAGTTTTAGAAATAAATTTCTTAGTTAATACAATTAGAAACTTCCTTAAAATACATCGAAAGATCTACAGCACTTATGTTTGTGATGACCAACTTAGCATTTGAGTGTTGGCTTGTAAAGGATAAATGTATCTTCTCTTATCACCTTATTTTGATTAATTTTTTATACACCCCCAAATAAAGTTCATGAACTAAGGTAGCTTTCACACTGTCTTTTTTTTTTTTTTAGTGCTGAGCATCCTGGCCTTTCCTTCACCGTTTGACGCAAACCTCCATACTTGACTTAGGTGCAGAGATCCAGTTACTAAGCTTAGGACAATCCACATGTACTCTATATTTTGCACTTTTATTTTAGGCAGATAGCTCTTTCCTTAAATTTAAATTTTTAATTGGAGTGTATATCAATCACCAATTTTACGTGATAATTGAACCCTCAGTTGGCCTCACAATTAGCACCTGTTGGTGCAAAAATCCGTTTACGCCGGAGAAGCTGGAGTCGCGGTCGCCGCTGGAACCTGCAAAAGAAGTCTAAACTGGAGGTGGGGTTGCTCCGGCAAGACCCTCCGACGCTCAAGTCAGTTCTCTGCGTCAACAAGAATGGAGTGCTCGAACGGAAATTTTAGCAGAGTTTCTAGGTAAAAACGAGAGCTTATAGAATAACATATCTGGGGTTCCCCCTTTTATAGGCGGAGGGGGCAACAAACTGATGGTGATGCCTGTAACCGTCTGGCAGTGGGATGCCCATAGTCAGGAAAAGTTTGTTGCGGAGAGTAGTGGGGTGGACCCGTGGCTATTATCGGGGCGTGCCACGTGGAGTCTGCCACGAGGAGTGGAGCGGCGTCCATTGTCGCGACTTGCCAGAGGATAGAAGAATCACGCGGTATCCATCGCAGGAAGTGGAGCAGGACCGTGGCCATTATTACGGCCTGCCAGGGAGTGATGGAGCCACGTGGGATCCGTTGCAGGAGGTGGAGCAGGGTCGTGGAGTGATGGAGCCACGTGGGATCCGTCGCAGGAGGTGGAGCAGGGTCGTGGAGTGATGGAGCCGCGTGGAATCTGCCGCAGGGAATGGAGCAGAATCGCGGCTGTCACTGCGGCGCGCCAGGGGATGAAGGTCTGCCGGCTGAAGTCCGGTTGGAGTGTCTGGTGGAGAGAGGTAGTTAGCCATCTGTCTGAGAGGAGTTTTGAATCTGGCTTCGGCAGGAGCTCGGATGGAGTCTTCCTTCAGTCACAACTGGGGGTGGAGTCCGGCTCCCGTAGGGGTCTGGGCAGGGTGTCCTTGCTGTTGGAGTCGTGGGCGGAGTTCGGCTCTCGTAGGAGTCCGGGCGAAGTCTGCCTGCAGCCATTGGAGTTGTGGACGGAGTCCGGCTCCCACAGGAGTCCGGGCGGAGTCTCCCTTGCGGTTGAAGTTGGGGACGGAGCCCGGCTCCAGTAGGAGTCCGGGCAGAGTCTTCCTGCAATTAAAGTCAGGTGCGAAGTCCGGCTCCCGTGGGAGTCCGGACAGAGCTTACCAGCAGTTGGAGTTGGTGACGGAGCCCGGCTCCCGTAGGAGTCCGGGCAGAGTCTTCCTTGCGATAGAAGTTGTGGATGGGGCCCAGCTCCCGTAGGAGTCCGGGCGGAGTCTCCCTTACGGTTGAAGTTGGGGATGGAGCCTGGCTCCAGTAGGAGTCCGGACGGAGTCTTCCTGCAATTAAAGTCAGGTGCGAAGTCCGCCTCCCGTGGGATTCCGGACGGAGCTTACCGGCAGTTGGAGCTGGTGACGGAGCCCGACTCCCGTAGGAGTCCGAGTGGAGTCTTCCTTACGGTAGAAGTTGTGGACGGAGCCCGGCTCCCGTAGGAGTCCGGGCGGAGTCTTCCTACAATTAAAGTCAGGTGCGAAGTCCGGCTCCCGTGGGAGTCCGGACAGAGCTTACCAACAGTTGGAGTTGGTGACGGAGCCCGGCTCCCGTAGGAGTCCTGGCAGAGTCTTCCTTGCGGTAGAAGTTATGGACGGGGTCCAGCTCCCGTAGGAGTCTGGGCGGAGTCTCCCTTGTGGTTGAAGTTGGGGACGGAGCCCGGCTCCAGTAGGAGTCCGGGCGGAGTCTTCCTGTAATTAAAGACAGGTGCGAAGTCTGGCTCCCGTAGGAGTCTGGACGGAGCTTACCAGCAGTTGGAGTTGGGGGTGGGGCCCGGCTCCCGTAGGAGTCCGGGCGGAGTCTTCCTTGCGGTAGAAGTTGTGGACGGGGTCCGGCTCCCATAGGAGTCCGGGCGGAGTCTCCCTTGCGGTTGAAGTTGGAGACGGAGCCCGACTCCTGTAGGAGTCCGGGCGGAGTCTTCCTGCAATTAAAGACAGGTGCGAAGTCCGGCTCCCGTAGGAGTCCGGACGGAGCTTACCAGCAGTTGGAGTTGGTGATGGAGCCCGGCTCCCGTAGGTATCCGGGCGGAGTCTTCCTTGCGGTAGAAGTTGTGGATGGGGCCCGGCTCCTGTAGGAGTCCGGGCGGAGTCTTCCTTGTGGTAGAAGTTGTGGACGGGGCCCGGCTCCTGTAGGAGTCCGGGCAGAGTCTCCCTTGCGGTTGAAGTTGGGGACGGAGCCCGGCTCCCGTAGGAGTCCGGACGGAGTCTTCCTGCAATTAAAGACAGGTGCGAAGTCCGGCTCCCGTAGGAGTCCGGACGGAGCTTACCAGCAGTTGGAGTTGGTGATGGAGCCCGGCTCCCGTAGGAGTCCGAGCGGAGTCTTCCTTGCGGTAGAAGTTGTGGACGGGGCCCGGCTCCCGTAGGAGTCCGGGCGGAGTCTCCCTTGCGGTTGAAGTTGGGGACGGAGCCCGGCTCCCGTAGGAGTCCGGGGGGAGTCTTCCTGCAATTAAAGACAGGTGCGAAGTCTGGACGGAGTTTACCAGCAGTTGGAGTTGGTGACGGAGCCCGGCTCCCGTAGGAGTCCGAGCGGAGTCTTCCTTGCGGTAGAAGTTGTGGACGGGGCCCGGCTCCCGTAGGAGTCCTGGCGGAGTCTCCCTTACGGTTGAAGTTGGGGACGGAACCCGGCTCCAGTAGGAGTCCGGACGGAGTCTTCCTTCAATTAAAGTCAGGTGCGAAGTCCGGCTCTCGTGGGAGTCCGGACGGAGCTTACCAGCAGTTGGAGTTGGTGACGGAGCCCGGCTCCTGTAGGACTCCGGGCGGAGTCTTCCTTGCGGTAGAAGTTGTGGACGGGGTCCGGCTCCTGAAGGAGTCCGGGCGGAGTCTTCTTGCAATTAAAGTCAGGTGCGAAGTCCGGCTCCCGTGGGAGTCCGGACGGAGCTTACCAGCAGTTGGAGTTGGTGACGGAGCCCGACTCCCGTAGGAGTCCGGACGAAGTCTTCCTACAATTAAAGTCAGGTGCGAAGTCTGGCTCCCGTGGGAGTCCGGACGGAGCTTACCAGCAGTTGGAGTTGGTGACGGAGCCCGGCTCCCGTAGGAGTCCGGGTGGAGTCTTCCTTGCGGTAGAAGTTGTGGATGGGGTCCGGCTCCCGTAGGAGTCCGGGCGGAGTCTCCCTTGCGGTTGAAGTTGGGGACGGAGCCCGGCTCCCGTAGGAGTCCGGGTGGAGTCTTCCTGCAATTAAAGACAGGTGCGAAGTCCGGCTCCCATAGGAGTCCGGACGGAGCTTACCAGCAGTTGGAGTTGGTGATGGAGCCCGGCTCCCGTAGGAGTCCGGACGGAGTCTTCCTTGTGGTAGAAGTTGTGAATGGGGCCCGGCTCCCGTAGGAGTCCGGGAGGAGTCTTCCTTACGGTGGAAGTTGTGGATGGGGCCCGGCTCCCGTAGGAGTCCGGGCGGAGTCTTCCTACCATTGGAGTCGGAGGGGACCTGCAAGGGTCAATCCTGCTGAGAATTTTGGCTGAGGGTATTTTATACCCAACAGCACCTATTTTGCCTTGTCAGTATGCATGTGCAGTTAGAAGTGCTAATAGTCTTTAGGTGATCTAAGTAAATTGCTAAAAGTCTGCCCAACTACTCAACTCCTTAACTCGCTACAGTCATTAGCAAATACTCTCTAACTCTTATTGTTATTTTTCTAGTCTATTTTGCTCAAAATTTTCTTTCTTAGAACATATTTTATTCATATTTTTCTTTTAAATTTCAAATATTTTCAAGAGATATATTTTTTAAAATTTTTTAAAAATATTTGTAAAAGATTTTTTTTACCCTCCAACTTAAAGAAAATACAATGCAATAAAGAAAAAAAAAGATGTCATCTGGTGAATATGTGTTCTTATTTTGAAGGTGATCTAATGTGATGTTGACTTGAAAGGTCGAAGTCTGAAGATTGGTATGTACAGTTATGAATTTTTAATAAGAGAAAATATTTACAATATTATTTTGAATGGTGTTACAATATTTGTTGGACAACTAAATAATGAAATTTACTTACTATCACAGCTTGTTAATATGGTTCAAACCTCCGGTAAACGCTCTAGAATGGATAATATGTCAGAAGTCTACCTTTGGCACTGTAGGCTAGGTCATATCAATAAGAATAGGATAAACAGGTTGGCTCAAGAAGAAATTCTTGAAGTTGGTGATTGTGAATCACTTCCAACCTATGAGTCCTGTCTTCTTGGGAAGATGACCAAATCACCTTTTACTGAAAAAGGTGAGCGAGCCAGTGAACTCTTGGGTCTGATACATTCTGATGTATGTGGACCCATGAGCTCAAGTGCCAGAGATGGATATGTCTACTTCATAACCTTCACAGATGACCTATCGAGGTATGGGTATGTCTATTTAATGAAGCATAAGTCGGAGTCGTTTGAAATATTCAAACTATTTCGAAATGAGATAGAAAAACAAACTGAAAAGTATATTAAAACTCTTCGATCTGATCGAGGAGGTGAATACCTTTCCAATGAGTTTTTGACATATCTTGGAGAGAATGGGATTCTTTCTCAGTAGACTCCTCTTGGAACATTAGAGTATAATGGTGTGTCTGAAAGGAGGAATCAGACCTTGTTGGACATGGTTCGATCTATGATGGGGTTTGCTGGTCTATCGATCTCCCTCTGGGGATATGCGCTCGAATCGGCTTGTTACCTTCTAAATAGGGTTTCGAGTAAGTCTGTAACCAAAATGCCTTATGAGATACGGATAGGACGTAAGCCAGTACTCTCGCACCTTAGGGTTTGGGGGTGTTCAGCTTATATTAAACGTTTAATTACAGACAAGCTTGGACCTAGGTCTGACAAGTGTTATTTCATAGGGTACCCAAAAGGGACCAAAGGGTACTATTTCTATCTAGCTGATGAGCAAAAGGTATTTGTCAGCCTTAAGGCAATCTTTTTAGAAAAGAAGTTCCTTGGTAAAGGGACTGTTGCCTCTAAGGTCGAACTTGAGGAAGTTCGACAGGTGGAAAAACTGACACAAGTTGCTGAACCTGAACCAGATTTGGTTAGATCAGATCCAGAGCCCATTGTTCCTGCACCCTTAAGGTGATCTGGTAGAGTACCACATCAATCGGATAGATACTTGGTTTCTTGGTCCGGGACGGCGATCCTGTCGAACTTGATGAAAATGATGAGGATCCGATCACCTACATGGATGCAATGCAGAGACCTGACTCTGAGAAATGGCTAGAGACCATGAAATCCGAAATGGAGTCCATGAAGGTCAATGATGTGTGGACATTGGTTGACCCATCCGAAGGAGTAAAACCCATAGGGTGTAAGTGGGTCTTCAAGAGGAAGAAGGGCACAGACAGAAAGGTGGAGACCTATAAAGTTCGTCTGGTTGCCAAGAGATATCGTCAACGTTGTGGTATAGACTATGACAAGATATTTTCTCCTATGGCAATGCTCAAATCCATTTAGATTATGCTTGCGATAGCTACCCATTTGGACTATGAAATCTAGCAGATGGATGTGAAGATAGCTTTCCTAAACGGAGAGCTAGACGAAGAGGTGTATATGATACAACCTGAAGGGTTCACATCCACAGATGAGTCTAAGGTGTGCAGGCTACAGAGGTCCATTTATGGACTTAAGCAGGCATCCCAAAGTTGGAACATACGTTTTGATAGGACGATCAAAACGTATGGCTTCGTTAAGAATGGAGAAGAGCCCTACATTTATAAGTAGGCTAATGGTCTAGTAGTGGTATTTCTTGTATTGTATATGGATGATATTCTCTTAATCGAAAATGATGTCCCTGCATTACTGTTGGGAATAGTGTCCCAAAGCCAATCGTCAGCCTGTTGACGGTTGTGCTCATTTTTTATATTTGTACATGAATTATGAATTAATAAAAATTATTTTAGTATTTTTCATCACAAAATATTTCATCTTCTAATGAACTCCTATGTTGTGGTGAAGTCCTTAGGACTATTTAGACTCGACAAAGGAGGATTTGTCGTTTAGTTCTTAAATCTATTCGCGACCAAATGATACGTTGTTACTAAGGACGACAACGTTTATCAAGCATAGGTCGTTGTATGCCATATAGGTTGGTTGTCCTCTTAACCAATGAGTGTGGAGATACTGGTATGGCATACAGGTGAGATGTAAGAGTACATCTGCACTGAAAGTGACCAACTTCAGAGCTATTTCTGCTGTCAAGATTTGCTTTGATGGAATATGGGTATAAATATCCCTCCGACCTGAGACCACCATGGTGACTTGCAAGCAACTCACTGCACTTAGGCATTGGACTACCTGAATTTTTAATTCAGTGACGGAAGGTTGCTGGGTGTAGTCAAGTACTTGACTTGTCGGTGCGTGTGTCAAGATGGGATTGACCACTCCAGTTTAGGAGCTGTGTACAGTCGTATTTTAATTTAGCAAAATCTTGGCCAGGATAGTCCTTGTGAGGAGTCACAGGACTGTTTGAGTTGAGCACGATTCGGATGATCTGATCAGGGTTGATAGTTTAACCCTGAGTCATCCTAAACATGGGGGTCAAAAGGATGAATTATACAGTAACCATATTCATGTAGGTTCTGAGTTTTGCGATTGCGACTCTTCGACCTATCCGGACGTCGGATACCATTGCTAGATGGTCACTTCGATTAGTATAGAAATTGATTCCTGTGCTATTGGCTTATGTTCGAACCTGTGGGGTCACACACATTAGAGGTTTCCATCTGATCTGATGGCTGGTGTAGAATCCTACATGTTTGAGACTCAGAGATCGAGAATCAAGATTCTCTGATCACGAGTTCCACACATTATGGGTACCGGGGTCAAGAGTCCCACTGGTTGGGACTTTTCGATCAGGGTTACATATCGATGAATTCTGATGCCCGATTGCCCATCGAATTTGCACAAAGTATTTATGAGAGGTTTTATTAGTGATTTGATCACTAATTAACTCAATTTGATTGAGTAATTATTTTTGGATCAAGTCCAATTGAATTGGATTCAGTTGGGTTTGACCCGATTAGGTTAAGAGATGACCTAATCATCGAGATGGTTTGGTCCTTGATTTGATCAGGGGTTGGGCTTAGTCAATTTCTGATTTGATTAGGATTTTATTGAGCTTAATTAAACCTAATTAAGTTGGGTTTAAATTAATCTAATTGGACATAACTTATTTGGTTCAATTAGGTTGGTTTAAATAATGAACCACCTTGACCCAATCTCCATGTGCCACCTCACTTCCATTGCACCCATTTGAATTCATGAGAAGGAACATCTCATGAATTATTTCCTCATGCCAAGCCCTCTCCACACCCCACTTTAATGTGCCAAATGAATGGATAAGGATGATTGGTTGGCCATTCAAATTCAAAATAAAGTTTGAATTTGAATGGGCAATCAATCTTTGCGCCTTATCCCTTTTTTAACGCCCCATTTATTACATGAGAAAAATATTTCTCATGAAATCACTCCATGCATAATTTAAGCCATGCCTCACGCCTTTAGTGGATAAGGGATGAGTTGGTGTCCATTTGAATTCAAATTTGATTTGAATTCAAATGTGTAATTACTCATCTTTATCCTTTCTTTTGGATAAGACGTTTGACGTTGTTATAAAAGGAGGAGAAGAGTGGGGCGTGGAGGAAGAAGATTTTTTGAAGAAAAACTTTGGGGCGTGAGGAATTTTTGTGCGTGAGAAGGAAGTCCATATCCTTCCAAGAGAAAAAGAAAGAAAAGAAAGAAAAATGGGTGCAAGGTTTCCAGTGAGTTCCCTAGAGTTTTAGCCTGGGGTTCGGAAAGTGAGAAAGTGAGCTACGAATATCGTGAGCCCACAAAATCTTAGGGAGATCTTCAACATCCTCTCAAGCATATCTGTTGACAATCTAGAGCATCCGAAGAATCGACAGACATCGATCGAAGGAGTTCGATCAGCATCCACTGTCAAAAGGGCTCTACAACGAGCTAGCACTCGTGAGGAGTCGATCAGACTAGAAACTTCATGTGGATAATCTGCAGAGACTAGACACACTGTGTGGCTACGTCATGAGGATCAGACTCTCCCAACGATGATTAAATTGCGGCGATCTACTACCGCCACAAAGGTATTGTGTTCTGAACACATTACAGTAAAGTGTTTACTGTTCGAATTTGAATTTCAAATTTAAATGAATGCATACTATATATCATATTTAGATCCTAGTGTAGGGTAAATTTATGTTAATTAATTAGATTAATTAGTATTTTTTTACTGTAAAATTATAATTTTAAAAAAAATTTAAAATTATCATTTTACCCCTGCACTGAATTTTTCCACAGATGGTATCAGAGCAGGTTCTTAGATATGATATATATATTTGCATGTGTAGATTAAGTAGTAATCTAAAAGTTTAAATTTGAAATTTAAAATTCAAAATTTGAAATTTTAATTTTGAAAGTTGTTCGAAAATCAAAATTCAAAAATTTGAAATTCAAAATTTGAAATTTGAATTTTGAAATTTAAAATTCAAAATTCAAAATTCAAAATTTTGAAATTCAAAATTTGAAATTTAAAATTTGAAATTTGGTTGAAATTTTAAATTTGAAATTCAAAATTTAAAATTTGAAATTTGAAATTCAAAATTTAAAATTCAAAATTTTAAAATTTAAAATTTAAAATTTGTTTGAAATTTAAAATTTAAAATTAGAAATTAGAAATTTTAATTTTAAAATTGGTATATTTAGATATACTTGATCCAAGTAGCAAGTAACCGAATTGGGTTGGTTGCCATGGCCGTCCGGTCATAGGAGAAAAGTAGGGTTTAAAGGCCCTCTCCTCCCATTCAATGGGGTCTCCTATGGCGGTAGGGGTGCCGCTGTAATTATATCTCATGCAGATGAAGTAGCGAAAAGAATTAATTGTAAAAGTTTAATTATGAAATTTATCATGAATGTGTTAGATTAGATCTAAAAGAATATTCATGATTTATTTTGATTGAGTTATTTTCTATTATGTAATTAGCAATAGGATTGCTATTTATGAAATGTGCTGATCTATTTGTGAAATGAGTCAACATATTTGGTGAACAGAAAATAAAACCTTTCAAATTTGAAAATTATTTTCGAAATACCAAACCCTGACCCATCAGCCCAAATACTTAATTAAAAGAATTAAGTGTTGTCTAGTAGGTCTAGAATTGTGAATTAAGACCTAAGACAATTGCATAAACTTGTGGGTCAATGGGTTAGATGGATTAGGTCCATAATTGAGTTAGACCTAAGGTTAGCTTAAAGAAATAGACTAAATTAGAGTAATTGATCAAATCTAATCAAAAGTTGAATTAGATTAGGTCAAGGATACTCTAGACTCAACTCCAATAGTTGTAGTTGAATGGGTCCATGTCTTTAACTAGACCAAGATAAACTTAATTCATGGCTACACGGTGGAACCCTATTTACTAAGTTGATCAAATTAAAACTAATGAACCGGTTGGTATCTAAGGTAAGTTTGGCAGTTTGACCAGTGATTTTTAAGCGAGAGCTACTCGCAGTGATTCGATCTCTGACGAGTTAATGGCTTATCCCCACCATTGATCTCACTTACTTGGCCAACCTGGTGAATTAGGTTTTGATTAGTCACTTGGTGATTAGGGCTCACCCATGTCATTAAGTAAATCAGTTTGACTGATTTAGGTGCTCTTAATGCCAGCTTTAAGTAAATCCTTTTTAATCTGACTTGGTGAAGTCAGTGGGAGGATTGAAATTGGCTGGATATTTTTTTTTCTTCGATTCTTTAATAAAATTCTCAAAAATTATTAGGTCCCTAAAAATGATTAAGTTATATTGATAACTAAATCATAGCCTCCCATTAAGTGAGTGATAATGAGTCCATTAGTTTAATAATCATTGGAGGCCCAAAGGCCTGGTGCTTATTGACTAATGAAATTATCATTCATAATATGATAATTTGGTTTGAGTCTTTCTGATGGTGGTCAGGTTGGCCGGCCAAAGTCGGGCCTGATCATTTATTGGTCTGATTCACCAAATCAAATCATATTAATGGTTGGACCTAACCAGATCTTTTTAGTGGAGGCCAAAGCCTATTGATTAGGTTCTGGGGCAAAATCAATTACTAGAAGTTGTTTAGAGAAACAACTGGTTATGAACCTACCCATAGATGCACATGGGTTGACCAACCAAAGTTGAGCTCGTGTGTAGTCTGTGTGTATTCTAGTACCCACTAAGAAATTAAATTAATTCCTCGAATTGGAGGTTGAGGCTACCAGTTCGTAAAAATACTGGGAGAAACTTTAGATTAAAGTCCAAGTCTTTAGTATTTATAATTTATGTACTAATAGAAGTCTGGTTTTTCTTTATGCAACTATGGCCACTACCCTGTCGCTCCGATCATTATTAGATAATGACAAGCTCATGAGACCTAATTTCGATAGCTGGTATCGAAAATTAAAAATCATCCTTGAGCATGAGTAGATCCTTTATGTAGTAACGGATCTGACACCTGAGGAACCAGCCCCGAACGTTAGAGGGACGGTCCGAGATACTTATCAGAAGTGGCTCAACGACGGCACCATCATTCGATGCATTATGCTGGCGGTAATGAATGATGAGTTCTGCCGCAGGTTCGAGAATGCCCAGCCACAGGAGATGCTTCAAATGTTGAATGACTCATTTGGCACGCCTGACGATGTTGAAAGGCACAAAACTAGTTGTGCCATTTTCAATGCTCGGATGAGGGATGGAGCCTCAGTCACTGATCATGTACTGTATATGATTGAAATGATTGAGCACCTAAGTAAACTAGATTTTTTCCTGCACCAGTAGCTCGATAAGGATGCGATCCTTAATTCATTGCCCAAGTCCTTCCTCTCCTTCCTTACTTATTTTCAAATGACAAAGCCTGCAGTGAACTACCACGGCTTGTTGGGGTTGCTGCAGAACTTTGAGAAGGATCACCAGCTCCATAAGGAGTCGGTGAATGTTGTGGGAGGGTCTTCTTCTGGTCGTCGACCTTTTAAGAAAGGAAAAAAGAAACACAAGAAGAAGAAGAATAAGAAGGTGCAGCTACATGCTGGGACGTCTGCACAGGATTAGACCAAGAAGCGCAAGCCCGACCAGAGCCAGACGGAGTACTTCTTTTGCAAGAAGTAGGGGCACTGGAAGAGGAACTGTCCTGTATACATTGCCTCCTTGGACCCTAACAGGCCGAAGAAGAAGCAAGGTACTTATATGATAACACCTTGCAACTTTTCCATTTGTGATACTACTGCCTAGGTATTGGATACCGAAAGTCCTTATCATATTTGCAATTCGATGCAGGGTCTACAGGTCAGTAGGAGATTTGATGAAGGCGAGAGGTTCCTGAACGTTGGAGATGGAAGCAAAGTTCTAGTTCTAGCATTAGGAATCATGAATCTTGTAATCAATTTTTGAAACGTAATTCTGACTGAATGTCACTATTGTCCAAGCTTTTTATTAAATATTATTTCTATAGGCCTTTTACCCATGAACGATTATCAATTTTTAATAAAAAGAAATGTTTATAATATTATTTTGAATGGTGTTACAATGTTTGTTGGACAACTTAATAATGGAATTTACTTTCTATCACAACCTGTTAATGTGGTTCAAACCTCCGGTAAATGCCCTAGAATAGATAATGTGTCAGAAGTCTACCTTTAGCACTGTAGGCTAGGTCATATCAATAAAAACAGGATAAACAGATTGGCTCAAGAAGGAATTCTTGAAGTAGGTGATTGTGAATCACTTCCAACCTGTGAGTCCTGTCTTCTTGGTAAAATGACCAAATCACCTTTTACTGGAAAAGGTGAGCGAGCCAGCGAACTCTTGGGTCTGGTACATTCTGATGTATGTGGACCCATGAGCTCAAGTGCAAGAGGTGGATATTTCTACTTCATAACCTTCACAAACGACCTATCGAGGTATGGGTATGTCTATTTAATGAAGCATAAGTCGGAGTCATTTGAAATGTTCAAACTATTCCAAAATGAGATAGAAAAATAAATAGAAAAGTGTAATAAAACTCTTCGATCTGATCGAAGAGGTGAATACCTTTCCAATGATTTTCTGACATATCTTGGGGAGAATGGGATTCTCTCTCAGTGGACACCTCCTGGAACACCACAGCATAATGGTGTGTCTGAAAGGAGGAATCAAACCTTGTTGGACATGGTTCGATCCATGATGGGGTTTGCTGGTCTGCCGATCTCCCTTTGGGGATATGCGCTTGAATCGGCTTGTTACCTTCTAAATAGAGTTCCGAGTAAGTCTGTAACCAAAATGCCATATGAGATATGGATAGGATGTAAGCTAGTACTCTCGCACCTTAGGGTTTGGGGGTGTCCGACTTATGTTAAACGTTTAATTATGGATAAGCTAGGACCTAGGTCTGACAAGTGTAATTTTATAGGGTACCCAAAAGAGACCAAAGGGTATTACTTCTACCTAGCTATGAGTAAAAAGTGTTTGTCAGCCTTAAGGCAATCTTTTTGGAAAAAGAGTTCCTTGGTGAAGGGACTGTTGCCTCTAAGATCGAACTTGATGAAGTTCGGCAGGTGAAAAAAATGACACAAGTTGCTGAACTGGATTTGATTAGATCAGATTCGGAGCCCATTGTTCAAGTACCCTTAAGGCGATCTGATAGAGTATCACATCAACCGGATAGATACTATGATTTCTTGGTCTGAGATGATGATCCTATCGAACTTGATGAAAATGATGAGGATCCTATCACCTACATGGATGCAATGCAGAGACCCGACCCTGAGAAATGGCTAGAAGCCATTAAATCCAAAATGGAGTCCATGAAAGTCAACGATGTGTGGACATTGGTTGACCCATCCGAAGGAGTAAAACCCATAGGGTGTAAGTGGGTCTTCAAGAGGAAGAGGGGCGCAGACAGAAATGTGAAAACCTATAAAGCTCGTCTGGTTGCCAAGGAATATCGTCAACGTTATGGTATAGACTATGACGAGATGTTTTCTCCTGTGGCAATGCTCAAATCCATTCGGATTATGCTTGCGATAGCTGCCCATCCGGACTATGAAATCTGGCAGATGGATGTGAAGACAGCTTTCCTAAACGGAGAGTTTGACGAAGAGGTGCATATGATACAACCTGAAGGATTCACATCCACAGATGAGTCTAAGGTGTGCAGACTACAGAGGTCCATTTATGGACTTAAGCAGGCATCCCAGAGTTGGAACATACGTTTTGATAGGATGATCAAGACGTATGGCTTCATTAAGAACGGAGAAGAGCCCTGCATTTATAAGTGGGCTAATGGTCCAGTAGTAGTATTTCTTATATTGTATGTGCATGACATTCTCTTAATCGGGATTGATGTCACTGCATTACAGGGAATAAAGATTTGGCTGTCGTCACAGTTCTCCATGAAGGATCTGGGAGAAGCTTCCTACATCTTAGGGATGAGGATCTATAGGGATAGATCTAAAAGGTTGCTTGGTTTATCTCAGTCCACATACATTGATACTATACTGAAGAGATTCAGCATGGAGAATTCCAAGAAAGGCTATCTTCCGATAGGCCATGGAATTTCTCTTTCAAAGAGGGATTGTCCGACAACACCTTAAGAGAGAGAGCGTATGGGTAGGATTCCATATGCTTCGGTAGTGGGATCTATCATGTACGCCATGACATGTACACGACTAGATGTGGCATACTCACTAGGGGTAGTGAGTAGATACCAATCTGATCCAGGGGAGAATCACTGGAAGGTTGTTAAAACCATTCTGAAGTATTTAAGAAATACTAAGGACCAGTGGCTTATTTATGGTGAATCGGTCTTGAGACTTATAGGATTTACAGACTCTAGTTTTCAGTCTGATCACGATGACAACAAAAGTATGTCGGGATTTATTTTTACCCTTAATGGTGGGGCTATCTACTGAAAAAGTTTCAAGCAGCACACAGTGGCTGATTCAGTTTGTGAGGTGGAGTATGTCGCTGCATTAGATGCTGCCAAAGAAGCGGTGTGGCTGAGAAAATTTATCACCGAGCTCGGAGTAGCACCCTCCCTTGTTGGTCCAGTTCTGCTCTATTGTGACAGCTTTGGAGCCATTGCTCAGGCGAAGGAACCAAAGGCACACTAACGGACGAAGCATATTCTGCGCCGCTACCATCTCATCAGAAAAATTGTGGATCAAGGTGACGTCGATCTTCAGAAGATCGATGGGAAGGAGAACCTAACTGACCCATTCACTAAAGCCATTGTGGTGAAGGAGTTCGACAACTACAAGTCGAAGATGGGTATTAGATACTGCACCGATTGGCTTTAGGCTAAGTGGGAGATTGTTGGGAATAGTGTTCCAAAGTCAATCATCAGCCTGTTAACGGTTGTGCTCATTTTTTATATTTGTACATGAATTATGAATTAATAAAAATTATTTTGATATTTTTCATCACAAAATATTTCATCTTCTAATGAACTCCTATGTTGTGGTGAAGTCCTTAGGACTATTTAGACTCGACAAAGGAGGATTTGTTGTTTAGTCCTTAAATCTGTTCGTGATCAAATGATACGTTGTTACTAAGGATGACAACGTTTATCAAGCATAGGTCATTGTATGCCATATAGGTTGGTTGTCCTCTTAACCAATGAGTGTGAAGACACTGGTATGGCATACAGATAAGATGTAAGGGTACATCTACACTGAACGTGACCAACTCTGGAGCTATTTCTGCTGTCAAGATTTGCTCTGATGGAATATGGGTATAAATATCCCTCCGATCTGAGACTGCCATGGTGACTTGCAAGCAACTCACTGCACTTAGGCACTGGACTACCTGAATTTTTAATTCAATGACGGAAAGCTACTGGGTGTAGTCAACTACTTGACTTGTCGGTGCGTGTGTCAAGATGGGATTGATCACTCCAGTTTAGGAGCTATGTACAGTCATGTTTTAATTTAGCAAAATCTTGGTCAGGGTAGTCTTTGTGAGGAGTCACAGGACTGTTTGAGTTGAGCACGATTCGGATGATCTGATCAGGGTTGACAGTTTAACCTTAAGTCATCCTAAACACAGGGGTCAAAAGGATGAATTATACAGTAACCATATTCATGTAGGTTCTGAGTGTTGTGATTGCGACTCTTCGATCTATCCGGATATTGGGTACCATTGCTAGATGGTCACTTCGATTAGTACAGGAATTGGTTCCTGTGCTACCGACTTAGGTTCGAACCTGTGGGGTTACATACATTAGTGGTTTCTATCTGATCTGATGGCTGGTATAGAATTCTACATGTTTGGGACTCAGTGATCGAGAATCAGGATTCTCTGATCACGAGTTCCACACATTATGGGTACTGAGGTCAAGAGTCCCACTGGTTGGGACTTTTCGATCAGGGTTACATATCGATGAATTCTGATGCTCGATTGCCCATCGAATTTGCATAAAGTATTTATGAGATATTTTATTAGTGATTTGATCACTAATTAACTCAATTTGATTGAGTAATTATTTTTGGATCAAGTCCAATTGAATTGGATTTAGTTGGGTTAGACCCGATTAGGTTAAGAGTTGACCTAATCATCGAGATGGTTTGGTCCCTGATTTGATCAGGGGTTGGACTTAGTCAATTCCTGATTTGATTAAAATTTTATTGAGCCTAATTAAGCCTAATTAAGTTGGGTTTAAATTAGTCTAATTGGACCTAACTTATTTGGTTCAATTAGGTTGGTTTAAATAATGAAACCACCTTGACCCAATCTCCATGCGCCACCTCACTTCTATTGCACCCATTTGAATTCATGAGAAGGAACTTCTCATGAATTATTTTCTCATGCCAAGCGCTCTCCATGCCCCACTTTAATGTGCCAAATGAATGGATAAGGATGATTGGTTGGCCATTCAAATTCAAAATAAAGTTTGAATTTGAATGGGCAATCAATCTTTGCACCTTATCCCTTTTTTAACGTCCCATTTATTACATGAGAAAAATATTTCTCATGAAATCACTCCATGCACAATTTAAGCCATGCCTCACGCCTTTAGTAGATAAGGGATGAGTTAGTGTCAATTTGAATTCAAATTTGATTTGAATTCAAATGTGTAATTACTCATCTTTATCATTTCTTTTGGATAAGACATTTGACGTTGTTATAAAAGGAGGAGAAGAGTGGGGCATGGAGGAAGAAGATTTTTTGAAGAAAAATTTTGGGGTGTGAGGAAGTCTTGTGCGTGAGAAGAAAGTTCATATCCTTCCAAGAGAAAAAGAAAGAAAAGAAAGAAAAATGGGTGCAAGGTTTTCGGTGAGATCCCTAGAGTTTTTGCCTGGGGTTCGGGAAGTGAGAAAGTGAGCTATGAATGTCGTGAGCCCACAAAATCTTAGAAAGATCTTCAACATCCTCTCAAGCATGTCTGTTGATGATCTAGAGTATCTGAAGAATTAACAGACATCGATCAAAGGAGTTCGATCAGCATCCACCATCAAAAGGGCTCTACAATGAGCTAGCACTCGTGAGGAGTCGATCAGACCAGAAACTTTATGTGGATGATCCACAGAGATCAGACACACTGTGTGGCTACATCGTGACGATCAGACTCTCCCAACGGTGATCAGATTACGGTGATCTACTATCCGCACAAAGGTATTATGTTCTGAACATATTACAGTAAAGTGTTTACTGTTCGAATTTGAATTTCAAATTTAAATGAATGCATGCTATATATCATATTTAGATCCTATTATAGGATAAATTTATATTAATTAATTAGATTAATTAATATTTTTTCATTGTAAAATCATAATTTTAAAAAAAATTTAAAATTACCATTTTACCCCTGCACTGAATTTTTCCATAATTACAGGAAATAAAGATTTGGCTGTCGTCACAGTTCTCCATGAAGGATCTGGGAGAAGCTTCCTACATCCTAAGAATGAGGATCTATAGGGATAGATCTAAAAGATTGCTTGGCTTATCCCAGTCCACGTACATTGATACTTTGCTGAAGAGGTTCAGCATGGAGAATTTCAAGAAAGGCTATCTACCGATAGGTCATGGAATTTCTCTCTCGAAGAGGGATTGTCTGACAACACCTCAAGAGAGAGCATATGGAAAGAATTTTATATGCTTCGACAGTTGGATCTATCATGTACGCCATGATATGTACACGACCAGATGTGGCATACTCACTAGGGGTAGTGAGTAGATACCAATCTGATCCAGGGAAGAATCATTGGAAGATTGTTAAAACTATTCTGAAATATTTGAGAAATACTAAGGACCAGTGGCTTGTTTATGGTGAATCAGACTTAAGACTTATGGGGTTTACAGACTCCAATTTTTAGTCTGATTATGATGACGGCAAGAGTGTGTCGAGATTTATTTTTACCCTTAATGGAGGGGCTGTCTGCTGGAAGAGTTTCAAGCAGAACACTGTGACTGATTCAGTTTACGAGGCAGAGTATGTCGCTACATCAGATGCTGCCAAAGAAGTGGTGTGGCTGAAAAAATTCATCATCGAGCTTGGAGTAGTACCCTCCCTTATTGGTCCAGTTCTACTCTACTGTGACAGCTCTGGAGCCATTGCTCAGGCGATGAAATCGAAGGCACACCAGTGGACGAAGCATATTCTGCACCGCTACCATCTTATCCGTGAAATCATGGATAGAGGTGACATCGACCTTCAAAAGATCGACAGGAAGGAGAACTTGGCCGACCCATTCACTAAAGCCATTGCGGTGAAGGAGTTCAATGACTTCAAGTCGAAGATGGGTATTAGATACTGTACCGATTGGCTTTAGGCCAAGTGGGAGAATGTTGGGAATAGTATCCCAAAGTCAATCGTCAGCTTGTTGATGGTTGTGCTCTTTCTTGTATTTGTATATGAATTATAAATAAATAAAAGTTATTTTGATATTTTTTCATCACAAATTGTTTCATCTTCTAATGAACTCCTATGTTGTGGTGAAGTCCTTAGGACTATTTAGACTCGACAAAGGAGGATTTATCATTTAGTCCTTAAACCTGTTCGCGACCAAATGATACTTTGTTACCAAGGACAATAACGTTTATCAAGCATAGGTCATTGTGTGCCATATGGGTTGGTTGTCCTCTTAACCAAGGAGTGTGGAGACACTGGTATGGCATACAGGTGAGATGTAAGGATACATCTGCACTGAACGTGACCGACTCCAGAGCTTTTTCTGCTGTCAAGATTTGCTTCGATGGGATATGGGTATAACTGTCCCTCTGATCTGAGATTGCCACGGTGACTTGCAAGCAACTCACTGCACTTAGGCACTGGACTACCTGAATTTCTAATTCAGTGACAAAAGACTGCTGGGTGTAGTAAAGTACTTGTCGGTGCGTGTGTCAAGATGGGATTGATCACTCCAGTTCAGGAGCTGTGTACAGTCATGTTTCAATTTAGCAAAATCTTGGCTAGGGTAGTCTTAGTGAGGAGTCACAGGACTGTTTGAGTTGAGCATGATTTGGATGATCTGATCAGGGTTGACAGTTTAATCCTGAGTCATCCTAAACACAGGGGTCAAAAGGGATGAATTATACAGTAACCATATTCGCATAGGTTCTGAATGTTGCGATTGCGACTATTCGACCAATCTAGATATCGGGTACTGTTGGTGCAAAAATCCATCTGCATCGGAGAAACTGGAGTCGAGGGAGCCGCGGTCGCCGCCGGGACCTGCAAAGAAAGTCTAAACTAGAGTTGGGGGTGCTCCGGCAAGATCCTCCGACGCTCAAGTTAGTTCTCTACCTCAACAAGAATGGAGTGCTCGAACGAAAATTTTAGCAGAGTTTTGGGATGGAAATTAGAGCTTAGAGAATAACGTATCTGGGGTCCCCCTTTTATAGGCAGAGGGTGCAACAGACAGATAGCGACGTTTGTAACCGTCTGGCAGTGGGCCGCTTGGGGCTAGGAGGAGTTTGTTATGAAGAGTAGTTGAGTGAAATCGTGGCCATCATCGTGGCCTGCCACGTAGAGCCTGTTGCGAGGAGTGGAGCAGCACCGTTGTCGCGACTTGCCAGAGAGTGGAGGAGCTGCACGGAATCCATCGCAGGAAGTGGAGCAGAGTCGTAGCCATTACTATGGCCTGCCAGGGAGTGGTGGAGCCATGCGGTATCCGTTGCAGGAAGTGGAGTAGAGTTGTGGCCATTACTGTGGCCTGTCGCATGGAGCCTGTTGTAAAGAGTGGTGGAGCCGCACGGAATCCATCGCAGGAGGTGGAGCAGAGTCGTGGCCATTACTGTGGCCTGTAAGGGAGTCCAGGCCTGTCGGCCGAAGCTCGGTTGAAGCGTCTGGTGGAGAAAGGTAGCTATCCATCTGAGAGGAGCTCGGATATTGCTGGCGAGCCTTCTACCGTTGGGTGTTGTTGGGCGTTAATACTTTAGGCGAGGGCCATTTGCTGTAAGAGCTCGGTCAGAGACTTTCTACAGACAAAGTTCGGTTTCACGCAGAATTCGGTAGAGGGTCGACCAGTCAGTGGGTGTCGAATGGCACTGGAGAGGTTCATCCGCTGGAGGGGTTCTGCTGCTGGAGTCCGTGTGTCGTAGGAGTTCATTCGGAATCTGTCCGCTACAGGAGTTCAGTCGGAGTCCGACTCTCGTAGGAGTCTGGATGAAGTCTACCTGTAGCTGGAGTTCGGGGAGGGAGTCCGACTTCCGTAGGAGTCTGGATGAAGTCCACCTGCAGTCGGAGTTGGGGATGAAGTATGGCTCCCGTAGGAGTCCGGATAAAGTCCACCTGCAGTCGGAGTCGGGGATGAAGTCCGGCTCCCGTAGGAGTTCGGATGAAGTCCACCTGCAGTTGGAGTCAGAGTCGGGGATGAAGTCCGGCTCCCATAGGAGTCCAGATGAAGTCTACCCGTAGCCAGAGTTGGGGATGAAGTCCGGCTCCCGTAGGAGTCCGGATGAAGTCCACCTGCAGTTCGAGTCGGGGACGAAGTCCGGCTCCCGTAGGAGTCCGGATGAAGTCGACCTGCAGTCGGAGTCTGGGACGAAGTCCGGCTCCCGTAGGAGTCCGGATGAAGTCTACCTGCAGTCCGAGTCGGGGATGAAGTCCGGCTCCCGTAGGAGACCGGATGAAGTCGACCTGCAGTCGGAGTTGGGGATGAAGTCCGGCTCTCGTAGGAGTCCGGATGAAGTCTACCTGCAGTCGGAGTCGAAAATGAAGTCTGGCTCCCGTAGGAGTCCGGATAAAGTCTACCTACAGTCCGAGTCGGGGATGAAGTCCGACTCCCGTAGGAGTCTGGATGAAGTCCACCTGCAGTCCGCATCGGGGATGAAGTCCGGCTCCTGTAGGAGTCTGGATGAAGTCGACCTGCAGTCGGAGTCGGGGATGAAGTCCGGCTCCCGTAGGAGTCCGGATGAAGTCTACCTGCAACAGGAGTTCAGGATGGAAGTTCGGCTCCCGTAGGAGTCCGGATGAAGTCTACCTGCAGCCGAAGCTCGGGGAAGAAGTCCGGTTCCCGTAGGATTTCGGATGAAGTCTACCTGCAGCCGGAGCTCGTGGAAGAAGCCCGGCT
This sequence comes from Elaeis guineensis, assembly GCF_000442705.2. Lineage (NCBI taxonomy): Eukaryota > Viridiplantae > Streptophyta > Magnoliopsida > Arecales > Arecaceae > Elaeis > Elaeis guineensis. Next base: position 78,132,141 of record NC_025993.2, on the reverse strand, counting down.
CCCGTAGGAGTCCAGATGAAGTTTTTCTGCAGCCGGAGTCGGGGATGAAGTCCGACTCCCATAGGAGTCTGGATGAGGTCTTCCTGCAGTTGGAGTCGGGGATGAAGTCTGACTCCCGTAGGAGTCCGGATGAAGTCTACCTGCAGTCGAAGTCGGGGACGAAGTCCGGCTCCCGTAGGAGTCTGGATGAAGTCTTCCTGTAGTCAGAGTTGGGGATAAAGTCCGGTTCCCGTAGGAGTCCGGATGAAGTCTACCTGCTGTCGGAGTCGGGGTCGAAGTCCGGCTCACGTAGGAGTCCGGATGAAGTCTTCCTGCAGTCGGAGTCAGGGACGAAGTCCGACTCCCGTAGGAGTCCGGATAAAGTCTACCTGTAGTCGGAGTCGGAGACGAAGTCCGGCTCCCGTAGGAGTCCGGATGAAGTCTAGAAGGTGGTAGACCATCGTGAAAACTTGGGTGGAGTCCATCCATCGTGAAGAATCTGATCGATGCTGGTGAGAGTTTATCCATCGACAGAACTTGGGAATATTGCGGAGGCTCGACCATCGGAGAGGTTCGGAAAGATGTCGCCGAAGGTCGGACGTCGGTAGAACCCCTGGAGGGTCACTCCTGACACGAACTTCGGCTAGGGGGTATTTTATACCCAACACCAGTCTCCCTACTTCCGAGTTCGAGTTTCGAATGAAGAAAGTATAAAGAAATTTTCACAGCGGAAGTTGTTCCCTTGAATCTTGTGCACGATCATCCTCAGATATTCTGGCATTTAATGCATGCGTGCTGGAGTCTTTTCAAATCGGGGCGATCCGAAGGGACCTTTTGAAATTTTCGCTGGAGTGTTGGCCCAGGTACGGTGCAGTAATGGCTTTGTCAGCTGTCAGCCACTTTTAGCCGCCTGCTGCGGTGAGTGGGCCATGTGGCGAGCATGGGTCAGCCTGGGGAGATCCGCGATCATTATAGCGTCGGATCCTAGGGTCTATTTAAACCAGCCTTTCTGCCTCCAGGAGTTTCATTCTGCCTGAAAGCCCCGTTGGTGCCCTCCTTCTCTCCGAGAGCTCTGACCTCCCTTGGTGCCCGCTCTGGCCCTAGGTGCTCTTCGAGTTGTCTCCATCCCTGCACCTCTGCATCCTTCGGAGCGACTTAGGTCAGTCCGAAACTTTCGTTCCTTCTCATGCCATCTTGGTGCCCCTTCTTCTTCATTTTTCTTTTGCCGTATTTCTCTTGTTTGGTCCCCCACGAATCTTTCGCCCCTTGTTTTGCCTGATCTCTTCGGGATTTTTAAGGTTCTTGCCCGAAATGTCTTCTAGCACCTCCGCCTCTAGCGGTTCCAGGAGCTCGTCTGCCTCAGCCCTCCAAAACCCTCATACAGTAGACGAGCCCACATCTAGGGCTGGGCCTCATCCTATTTTTGCACCGGGTGCCATTCCCTGTTCTCTGACTCCGGATGAACTTTTACTGATAAAGGTTCAGTATGGAGTTCCACCGGAGTATGATCTAGAGCTTCCTGGTCCCGCTGACCGGGCTAGCACGCCCCCACCTGGCCGTTTCTGCCTGTACCAGGAGGCCTTCCGTGTCGGGCTCCGGCTTCAGCTTCCGCCCTTCGTCGTCACTCTTTTCCATTTTTTAGATATTTCTTTAGCTTCAGTCGCACTGAATTCCTTTAGATTTTTGATAGGGTTCCTCTCCCTTTGCCACATAGTCGAAGTTCAGCCATCTCTTTCTTTGTTTAGGTATTTTTACACCTTCAAGCACCATCCCTTGGCAAAAGACTGGTGGTACTTCTCTCCCCAGTTCGGCAAGAAGGGGTTGCTGAAAGGTGCTCCGTCTTCAATCCATAACTGGAAGGGGAAGTACCTCTTCGTCCGATGCTCGACCTTGAAGCTGGGGCTGCCCGCTTGGGGCTCCCTGAGGGACTCTGTCCGTCGGGCCCCCAGCTTGGGGGAGGACGACCTTCAAGCTGCCCGAAGGCTTCTTAGTTATCCAACTCCTTCCCTTCCCAACCTTCTGAAGGAGCAGTTTTTGTTCAACATCGGCTTGAGCCCCCTGGATTCTGCAAGTATTCCATCTTTCCTTTCTTCTTCTTTTCTCCTTCTCTTCTTCTCCTCTCCCTTTTTCTTCTTTTTTTTTATGATGAGACGCACCTTGACGCCTTTGTCTCCCGATGGCAGTGTCCTGCCGAAGCACTTCCCTTACCACAGGAAATTCCGCTGAAGTCCACGATCCAACATCTGAAGAAGAAAGTTTATCATTTAACAAAAAGATCGAAGGAGATGGAGGACGAACTTCGCAGGTTGAGGGAGAGCCACTTTGAGGCCACCGTGGAGGCCACCTACTTTCAGAACCTCCACGTGAAGGGGATCATGGAGTACAGTCGGAGGAAAGCGAACTTCGAGAAGGAGCTCGAGGAACATAAGAAGCACGCCAGTGACCGATCTTGGGCTCAAGCTTCCAAGATCAGCTCTCTCAGAGTGGAGCTGTCTGCTGCACAGGAGATGATCAGCCAGCTGAAAGGAAGCTCATCCTGACTTTCGACTCGGGCCGACCGCGATCGAGAATGGTCGAAGAAGGTCTCTGACCTTCAGCAACAGCTCCAGGAGGCCGAGGCGAACTATAACGCGTACCGGACCGATTGGTGCAACAAGTAGGTGGATGACTACAGGGGAAAGCTCAGGATGGTGACCGATGAGGTTGCCCACCTTCAAAGGTAGTTATCTGAAGGAGCTCCGTTTGCTCCCGTTCGGGATCCCGACGAACTCCAATCCTTGAGAGGAACCGTAGAAGAGCTATCTGTCACCCTTGGGGAGGGGAAGGTCGAGCTGCAGCAATTGAAGATCCAGCTGGTATACGAGCAGCAGGCAGTCAAAGACGCGGAGGCAGAATCTGAGGTCTTGAGAAAGAGGCACCGAGAGGCGGAGAATGAAAGCCAGCGGCTTCATCGGAGGTATGTGGAGATGCTAATGAGGGAGAAAGAATTGGAAGAAGAAGTTGAGAGCTTAAGGCACTCCCTGATGAGGATCGAAGCCGAAAGTTCGAAGTTGGAGGAAGCCGGGCCCCCTTAGGGCTTCTTTTGCCTTTTGTCCTTCTATGTGTCTTCTTTTGCTGTCATTTGTTTGCTGTTGTAGTTGTTGTTTTTTGTTTTTATTTTTTTATTTTTGGCCTTTCGGGCTCTATAACGCACATTTTGAAATGAAAAGAAGATCTTCGTTACCTTACCCGTGCGTCGTGTTGAATAGTCGTCCACCGGACTTCTTTCATTTTTTGTCTCGTGCGATGTCGACGTTGTCCGAGGGTTCCTTGTTCATCTTCGTATTAGGTCGTCGTTACCGAATTTCTTGTTGTTTTCTGATTTGCTCGACGTCGACACCGTTTGAGGGTTCCTAGCCATTGCCGTGTCGATTCGCCTTTTCACTCATGCCCGTAGATCTCTCTTTCTCTTCCTCCTTCTTCACGGAGATGAGGTCCCTTGTGTCTTTGGTGTAGTTCGGCCTCCATTTTTCACTGGGGTAGCCCACCACTGTTCCTTCACATCTCCCTCCTTCTCTTAAGCAAGGGTTCTCTCTAGCTTTTTACGGAGTTGTGGTAGTGTAGAAGGGCCGCCGAGAAGGTTATCTTCTTTCTTGTCAGGTCTCGAATGGCCAAACCTTAATTGGTATCAGGATGAGGTTCTTCTCCTATTTTTGATGTAATCAATTTCAGCTTAGGTTAGGATGAGGTTCTCCTTCTGTTCCTAACGGGGCTACGGGGGCACATATGGACGCTGTATGGCCTCTCTCCCCATCCGGTCTACAAATAATCGGGCCTTCGACCTTGCTCATGTTAGGGCGAGGTTCTCCTCCTGTCCCTAACATGGCTGTGGGGGTGCATATGGGTGCTGTATGGCCTCTCCCCCCATCCGGTCTGCAAATAACCGGGCCTTCGACCTTGCTCATGTTAGGGCGAGGTTCTCCTCCTATCCCGAACATGGCTGTGGGGGTGCATATGGGCGCTGTATGGCCTCTCCCCCATCCAGTCTAAAAATAATCAGACTTTCAACTTTGCCCATATTAGGGTTTGTTTTTGTTGTCCGAAGGGGTCATCCCCTGTCGTTACAAGTCCATGCCAAAAAGGAAAAGATGTGCAAATCTGAAAGGAATCTTGATTTAAAGCGAAATCGTTCGTAATATATTTATAGATTTTTCAAATCTTGGGGCTGTAGAAGGTCTGCTCCCTGTCAAGGTCCTCCAGAGATGGAGTTGATGATCCCGATTGGGGGCCGATCTCCGTGTTGCTCTTCCCTCCTCGATGGCTCAGGCTGCGGTAGGGCCCTTGGTCGATCTTCCCTACCCTCAGCCGATATTGAATGAACCTGTCGAGCCGACCTCGCCTGATGAGCTCCTCGATCTCATCTCAGAGTTGAATGTATTCCTCTGTGTTGTGGCCGTGGTCACGATGGTAGAGGCAGAACTTGGTAGGATTGTGCTTCCCGGGGTGCGTGCGCATCCTTTCTGGCCTTGGGAGCTACTCTCTGACTTCTATCAGCACCTGGATTTTTGATGCGTTGAGGGGGGCATAGCTGCAGAATCTTCCTGGGGGAGAGCCCCGTCGAACCCGATGCTTCGGGCTTCTCTGCCTGTGCGCTCGGAGAGGAGTCTGGGCGCGCTTGTGCCTGGGGGGAGTTCGAGAACGTGGCTGACCTTCTCTCGGTCCTTTTACGACTGCGGACTTACTCGAGTCTCCCGCTTGTCGCTCTCTTGCGGCCTCCTCATCCTTCATCTTGAAGGCTTCTTCTGCTCGGGCGTACCCTTCGGCCCGAGCTAACAAATCAGCAAAATCTCTGGGGTACTTCTTTTCCAGGAAGAATAGAAGGTTGTTCTTCTGAAGGCCGCCTTTCAGAGCGGCCATCGCGATCGATTGGTCCAAGTTCCGGACCTCCAATGCGGCGACATTGAAATGGTTGATGTAAGCCCGAATGGACTCCCCCTCCCTTTGCTTGATGTTGATGAGGGACTCCGAACCCCTCCGGGGATGCCAGCTGCTAACAAAATGAGCCACAAACTGGTGGCTCATCTGATCAACAGAAATGATGATACCCGACTTCAGTGTCAAGTACCAGTTTCTCGCTGCTCTCTTCAAGGTGGATGGAAAGGCTCGACACAGGATGACATCTAGTGCGCCATGGAGCAGCATCATTATCCGGAAGGCCTCCAGGTGGTCAACTGGGTCTGAAGTCCCGTCGTAGCTTTCAAATTGAGGGAGCTTAAAGTTTGGTGGGATCGGTTCCTGCATGATCATTTGAGAGAAGGGAGGGTCAGTACAAATGTCCTCACCATAAGTGGGGGGAGCGTGGCGGAGTTCTTCGATCTGTCGGTTCATCTCCCGAAGCCTTTGATCCAGAAAATCCTCTCGACTGCGGGTCTCGAGGGTCTTCTGGCAGAATGGATGTAGAGATCTTCCAGGAGTAGAATCATGATCTGATTGAGGGCTCTCCACCCTCGGATTCATCCTTCCGGGAAAGATGGGGTGGCTGGCTCAAGTGGCCCATCCTACCGTCAGATTTGGAGTTCTGGCGATGTTCTCTCCAGTCGCATTGACGCCTGCGGCGTTGCTGCTGTTGCATGGCCTGCACCACTTCAGTGAGGCCTCTGACCTGCTGAACCAGTAGGTCGAATTATTCTGCACCAACCACCATTGCCGGAGGAGGAGGAGGAGCCTGGGAAACTGGAGGTAAGGTCAGAGCCTGAGATCTGGCCGCAGAGGCCGTGGATCACCGAGTGGATGCTCTGCAGGGAGGCATCGGGCGAAGATCTAATGGAGGAAGGAGAAGAAAATGTCAGAGAAGATAACCAGAGGCGGTCCCGTTGAGTGCTCCTTTAAGAATAAGGGTACTGCGAAGACACAGCTCCTTCCTCTAGCGTCATTCATGTTGGTGTAAAAATCCACCTGCGTCAGAGAAGTTGGAGTCGAGGGAGCCGTGGTCGCCGTCGGGACCTACAAAGAAAGTCTAAACCAGAGTTGGGGGTGCTTCGACAAGATCCTTCGATGCTCAAGTCAGTTCTCTGCCTCAACAAGAATGGAGTGCTCCAACGAAAATTTTAGCAGAGTTTTGGGATGGAAATTAGAGCTTAGAGAATAACGTATCTGGGGTCCCCCTTTTATAGGCGGAGGGTACAACAGACAGATAGCGACGTTTGTAACTATCTGGCAGTGGGCCGCTCGGGGTCAGGAGGAGTTTGTTATGAAGAGTAGTGGAGTGAAATCGTGGCCATCACCGTGGCCTGCCACGTGGTGTCTGTTGTGGGGAGTGGAGTGGCATCCGTTGTCGCGACTTACCAGAGAGTGGAGGAGCCGTGTGGAATCTGTCGCAGAAAGTGGAGCAGAGTCGTGGCCATTACTGTGGCCTGCCAGGGAGTGGTGGAGCCGCGCGTTATCCGTCGCAGGAAGTGGAGCAGAGTTGTGGCCATTACTATGGCCTGCCGCATGGAGCATGTTGTGAGGAGTGCTGGAGCTGCACGGAATCCATCGTAGGAGGTGGAGCAGAGTCGTGGCCATTACTTTGGCCTGTCAGAGAGTCCAGGCCTATCGGTCGAAGCTCAGTTGAAGCATCTCGCAGAGAGAGGTAGCTATCCATCTGAGAGGAGCTCGGATGTTGCTGGCGAGCCTTCTACCGTTGGGTGCTGTTGGGCGTTAATACTTCAGGCCAGGGCAGTTTGCTGTAGGAGCTCGGTCAGAGACTTTTTTGCAGATGAAGTTCGATTTCACGCAGAATTCGATAGAGGGTCGACCGATCAGTGGGTGTCGAATGGCGCTGGAGAGGTTCATCCGCTGGAGGGGTTCGGCTGCTGGAGTTTGTGTGTCATAGGAGTTCGTCCAGAATCTATCCACTATAGCAGTTCAGTCGGAGTCCGGCTCTCGTAGGAGTCTGGATGAAGTCTACCTGCAGCCGGAGTTCGGGGAGGGAGTCCGGCTCCCGTAGGAGCCCGAATGAAGTCCACCTGCAGTCGGAGTCGGGGATGAAGTCCGGCTCCCGTAGGAGTCCGGATGAAGTCTACCTACAGTCAGAGTCGGGGATGAAGTCTGGCTCCCGTAGGAGTCCGGATGAAGTCCACCTGCAGTCAGAGTCGGGGACGAAGTCCGACTCCCGTAGGAGTCCGGATGAAGTCCACCTGCAGTTAGAGTCGGGGACGAAGTCCGGCTCCCGTAGGAGTCCGGATGAAGTCTACTCGTAGCCGGAGTCGGGGATGAAGTCCGACTCCCGTAGGAGTCCGGATGAAGTCCACCTGCAGTCCGAGTCGGGGATGAAGTCTGGCTCTCGTAGGAGTCTGGATGAAGTCGACCTGCAGTCGGAGTCGGGGATGAAGTCCGGCTCCCGTAGGAGTCCGGATGAAGTCTACCTGCAGTCCGAGTCGGGGATGAAGTCTGGCTCCCGTAGGAGTCCAGATGAAGTCGACCTGCAGTCAGAGTCGGGGACGAAGTCCGACTCCAGTAGGAGTCCGGATGAAGTCTACCTGCAGTCGGAGTCGGGGATGAAGTCCGGCTCCCGTAGGAGTCTGGATGAAGTCTACCTGCAGTTCGAGTCGGGGATGAAGTCTGGCTCCCGTAGGAGTCCGGATGAAGTCTACCTACAGTCCGAGTCAGGGATGAAGTCCGACTCCCGTAAGAGTCCGGATGAAGTCGACCTGCAGTCGGAGTCAGGGATGAAGTCCGGCTCCCGTAGGAGTCCATATGAAGTCGACCTGCAGTCAGAGTCGGGGATGAAGTCTGGCTCCCGTAGGAGTCCGGATGAAGTCTACCTGCAACAGGAGTTCAGGGCGGAAGTTCGGCTCCCGTAGGAGTCCGGATGAAGTCTACTTGCAACCGGAGGTCGGGGAAGAAGTCCGGCTTCCATAGGAGTCCGGATGATGTCTACCTGCAGCCGGAGCTCAAGAAAGAAGCCCGGCTCCCGTAGGAGTCCGGATGAAGTCTTCCTGCAGTCGGAGTCGGGGACGAAGTCAGGCTCCCGTAGGAGTCCGAATGAAGTCTTCCTGCAGTTGGAGTCAGGGACGAAGTCCGGCTCCCGTAGGAGTCCGAATGAAGTCCACCTGCAGTCCGAGTCGGGGATGAAGTCCGGCTCCCGTAGGAGTCCGGATGAAGTCTACCTGCAGTCGGAGTCGGTGACGAAGTCTGGCTCCCGTAGGAGTCTAGATGAAGTCTTCCTGCAGCCGGAGTCGGGGACGAAGTCCGGCTTTCGTAGGAGTCCGGATGAAGTCTACCTACAGTCAGAGTTTGGGACGAAGTCTGGCTCCCGTAGTAGTCCGGATGATGTCTTCCTGCAGCCAGAGTCGGGCACGAAGTCCAGCTCCCGTAGGAGTCCGGATAAAGTCTACCTGCAGTCGGAGTCGCGGATGAAGTCCGACTCCTGTAGGAGTTCGGATGAAGTCTAGAAGGTGGTCAACCATCGTGGAAACTTGGGTGGAGTCCATCCATCATGAAGAATCTGGTCGACGCTGGTGGGAGTTTATCCGTCGACAGAACTTGAGAGTGTTGTGGAGGCTCGGCCGTCGGAGAGGTTCGGAAAGATGTCACCGAAGGTCGGACGTCGGTAGAACCCCTGGAGGGTCACTCCTGACACGAACTTCGGCTGGGAAGTATTTTATACCCAACAGATACCATTACTAGATGGTCACTTCGATTAGTACAGGAATTGGTTCCTGTGCTACCGGCTTAGGTTCGAACCTGCGGGATCACACACATTAGAGGTTCCTATCTGATCTGATGGCTGGTGGAGAGTCCCACTGGATTGGGACTCTTCGATCAAGAGTCCTAATACTCGGAGACTCTGAGTCCTACATATCTGAGACTCTATGATCGAGAATCAAGATTCTCTGATCATGAGTTCCACACATTTTGGGTACCGGAGTCAAGAGTCCCACTGGTTTGGGACTCTTCGATCAAGGTTTCATATCGATGGACTTTGATGTCCGATTGCCCATTGGATTTGGACTCAATATTTATGAAAAGTTTAATTAGTAATTTGATCACTAATTAACTCAATTTGATTGAGTAATTATTTTTGGATCAAGTCCAATTGAATTAGATTCAGTTGGATTTGATCCGATTAGGTTAAGAGTTGACCTAATCGTTAAGGTGGTTTGGTCCCTGATCTGATCAGGGGTTGGGCTTAGTCAATTTCTGATTTGATTAATATTTTATTGAGCCTAATTAAGCCTAATTATGTTGGGTTTAACTTAGTCTAATTGTACCTAACCTATTTTAATAAGGTTGGTTCAATTAGGTTTGAAACCACCTTTGACTTATCTCCCTACGCCACCTCACTCACCTGTGCCTATTTGAATTCACAAGAAATAAGTTCTCGTGAATTTTCTCTCATGTAGAAACCTTTCCACGCCCCTACTTTGTGCACCATTTGGGTGGATAAAGATGGTTGGTTGGCCATTCAAATTCAAATGAAGTTTGAATTTGAATGGGCAACTAATCCATGCGCCACCTTATCCTTTTATGCACCCTATTCTCTACACGAGAAAAAGTTTCTCGTGTAGACTCTCCATGCACAAAGAACCCATGCCCCTTCTCTTGTCACATGTAGACTGGATAAAGATAGGTTGGTTGGTATTTGAATTCAAATTCGATTTGAATTCAAGTGAGCAACCACCTAGCTTTATCCTCTCACGCGGTGAAAACGCTGTAAAGATGCGTCTTGCACTATTTTTAAAAGGATGAGAAGGTGGGGCATATACAATATCTGATCTGAGAAAGAAAGAGTGGCATGAGAAGGCCTTGTGCATGAGATCAAAGTTCAAAAAACTTTCGAGAGAAAAGAAAAGAAAGAAAGTGGGCGCAGGGTTTTCTGTGAGAACCCTAGGGTTTCTGCCTAGGATTCAAAAAGTGAGAAAGTGAGCTACGAGTATCGTGAGCCCACCAAATTTTAGGGAGAGCTTCACCAACCTCTCAAGTATCTCTGTTGATGATCTAGAGTATCCAAAGAGTCGGCAGACACCGATCGAAGGAGTTCGATCAGCATCAGCCGTCGAAAGAGTTCTGCAACGAACTAGCATTCGTGAGGAGCTGATCAGATCGAAAGCTTCGTGTGGATGATCCACAGAGGTCAGACATACTGTGTGACTGTATTGTGATGATCAGATCTTTTCGACGGTGATCAGATTACAGCGATCGACTACCTGCACGAAGGTAATGTGTTCTGAACACATAACAGTAAAATATTTACTGTAGAAGTTTAAATTTCAAATTTAAATGTATGCTATATATATTATATTTAGATCCTTATATAGGGTTAATATATATTAATTAATTAGATTAATTAATAATTTTTGCTGTAAAATTATAATTTTAAAAAATTTTTAAAATTACCGTCTTACCCCTGCACTGAAATTTACTTCATAAGATCCATCGTATCAAGCACGTCTTGGCATCTTTCTTTGCTAGGAGATATCTAATGACTGAGTGGTCAGTATAGACAATGGTGTGGGATCCAACCAAATAGGATCTAAATATTTTTAGGACAAAGACAATGGTCAGAAATTTCTTTTTAGTGGTAGTGTAATTAAGCTGCGCATCATTTAAGATTTTGCTTGCATAGTAAATAACTCTAGGTAGCTTATTAATTTTTTGACCTAAAACTGCACCCACAGTATGATCGGATGCATCACATATAAGTTCAAAAGGTTCAGACCAGATAGGAGGATGAATGATGGGAGCTGAAATGAGTTTCTTTTTAAAAAATTTAAAAGACTCTAGGCACTCAGGAGTAAACTCAAACTTGACTTCTTTTGCTAACAGATTTGTTAATGGACGAGCCACTTTACTGAAATTGACAATGAATCTTCTATAGAATCTAGCATGTTCTAAAAATGGATGAATTTTTTTGACAGACTTAGGTGGTGGAAGACTTGCAATCAGATCTATTTTGGCTTTATCTACTTCAATTTCTTTTTTTGAAACTACATGGCCAAGAACAATCTCTTCTCTGACCATAAATTGGTATTTTTCTCAGTTGAGAACTAAGTGCTTCTCCTTATATCTTTTTAGGATTAATCTCAGATGATCTAAACATTCAAAGAAGGTAGGGCCAAAGATAGAAAAGTTATCCATAAATATTTTCAAAAATCATTCAACCATATCAGAAAAAATGCTAATGATGCATCTTTGGAAGGTTGCCGATAAAGGAAATATGTGATAGTGTAGTACATGCAATTTAAAAATTTTGTATAGTAGAAATAAAAAATTAAATGATTTAATTCTAATCACATGCATAAGATTCTATCTTATACTACTACATCATGATCTTTGATATAAAAATATATACTTTAGATCTGAAAATAAAAATTGCATCGATCTCATCAATGCTGAAATTCTATATCTAACTATTAGATCTATAATAGGAATTAAAACAAGTTAGAGATCGTTATCAAACAAATTTCATCTTGATCACTTCTAGTCCAATAGTTAGAGAAGGTGTTCCTCGAGTCACTCATAGCCATACAGAGTCATCTGGCCTCTACAAGAAGATCCATGCGAAGACAGACGCAGATCAGGGACTTGAAGGTGCTAGCGTGCAAGCAACTTCGACAGCTGATTTGTTCCTTCTTATTCAAATACCTTGGACACTCCAAAGCAAGAGAGGATCAAGAGGAGGAATAGAGGAGGAGGAGGAGAAGAGACTCTGAAAATAAAAACTAGCAAGGGATTGATCATGGGACGTCCAAGAGAGAGGACCCCTTTTTATAGACTAAAAATTAGGATTTTCTAAGGAAGGGCACCAAGAGTTAATGCCAAAACTCTTTTTGGCATCCCAAAAAATATTAGAAAAATCATTAAATGTGGAGAAGGATTCTAAATTTTACATACCAAAGAATTATCTAAGAAAAAAAAGAAAACAAATTAATATGGCACTAACAATATTCTATATACAAAAAAATCCTTTCCTAGTTTATCTCTTATCTCTAATTTAGATCGCATTCAAATTAGACAAGAGATAATATTATGACTTATTAGCTATTGCTGCCCACTCTTATTGAACCCTCTATTATGATATCAAAAATCACAATCCAAATCCAATTAGGCATGGATTGGCATGGGTTCAAGAGTGGTGCAGGAGATAAGGATAGAGTCCTAGTTTGACTTGGACTCTTCATTTCTAATTCAATTCTAATCCAAGTCAAATTTGGATTGAATCCACTAATAGAAATGAATATAATCCAATTAAAAATTCATATATCTTATCAAATTTCTAATCCAATTAAAAATTAGTCGAGTCAAAACCCTAATTGAATCAGGATCAAATTTTTCTTGTAATTGGGCTCGATCATATCAAACCCAATCAGAGTCGAACTGAATCTAATTCAATTAGACTTGATCCAAAGCTCTTTGCTTAATCAAATTGAGTCAATTAATAATCTAATTAGTAATTAATTTTTCAAAAATAGTAGAGTCCCAGTCTCAGTAGGACTCTCCCCTAGAGTCCGAGTTCGAGTCCGAGTAGGACTCTTCACCAGAGTTACAATCTAATTGGACTCTTCATCCATCAGATCTGACCAAATTTTCTAATACATGTGACCCCATAGGTTCAAAAATAAGATAATAGCTTAGAAATAACTTTCTATACCAATCGATGTAACCATCTAGCAATAATGACCTGATGATCGGATAGGTCGAAGTATTACAAAGCAACCTTCTAGAACCTACTGACGTATGGTTACTGTATAATTTATCTCTTTGATCCAAATGCTCAAGATGACCTAGAGTTTAATTGTCAACCCTAATTTAGTTGATCATATTATATTTTAACTTTTTAAATCCATCTTATGGATTATCCTGACCAAAATTTTACTGAATTGAAATACACTGATGCATATCTCCTACTAATTTAGAGGGATCAATTCCATCTTGACTCACACACTGATTTGATAAGTACTTGACTGCATCCAGTATCCTTTCGTCACTGAGTTAGAAACTCAGATGGTTCGATACTAAAGTATAGTGAGTTGCTTACAAGTCACTGTGGTGGTCTCAAGTTGGAGGGACACTTACACATATCCTTCATAAGCTATTCTTGATTGCAGAGTGCTCGGTACATGATCACGTTCGATGCGAATGTACTCCTATATTCTATCTACATATTATAACAGTGTCTCCACACTCCTTGGTTAAGAGGACAACCAACTCATATGACACACAACGATCTATACTCGATATTGCTATCGTCCTATTAATAGCATATCATTTGGTCGTGAATATTTTTAAGGACTTAACTATAAATCCTTCTTTGTCGATTAATTATAGTCCTAAGAACTTCATTACAACATAAGAGTTCTAAGATGAATAATTTGTAATAAAAATGCTTAATAACTTTTATTAAAAAAAAATTATATACAATTTATAAGATGAGCACAATCGTCTAATGATTGGCTTTGGGATATATTTTTCAACAACTCCCACTTGGACTAAAGTCAATCGACACAGTATCGAATACTCATTTTTGACTTGTGGTCTTCAAACTCTTTGATTTTGAGAGCTTTAGTAAATGGGTTGGTCAAATTTTTCTTTTCATTGATCTTCTGAAGGTCGACATCACCTCGATCAATGATCTCTCAGATAAGGTGATAGCGGTGCAAAATATGCTTGGTGCGTTGATGGGACCTCGACTCTTTGGCTTGAGCAATGGCTCCAGTATTGTCGTAGTATAACAAGACAGGACCACCAATGGAGGGTACCACTCCGAGCTCGTCGATGAACTTTCACAACCATACAGCTTCCTTCGCAACATCGGATGCCGCGATATATTCTGCTTTGCAAATAGAGTCTACCATAGTGTGTTGCTTGAAATTTTTTTAACAGATTACTCCATCATTTTGAGTAAAAATATAATTTGATACACTCTTACTATCATCATGGTCTGATTGAATGCTAGAGTCAGTGAATCTCACTAGTTTCAAGTTAGTTTCATCATACACAAGCCACTGGTCCTTAGTATTTTTCAAATACTTAAGAAAGGTCTTTACGACCTTCCAGTGGTTCTCTCCTGGATCAGACTAATATCTGCTCACTATCCCTAGTGAGTATACCATGTCTAGTCTCATAAATATCATGGCGTACATAATAGAACCCACTGTCGAAGCATATGGAACTCTATATATACGCTCTCTCTCTTGAGAAGTTGTCAGATAATCTCCTTTCAAGAGAGAAATTCTTTGGTCTATCAAAAAATAGTCTTTCTTGAAATTCTCTATGCTAAATCATTTTAGCATGGTATCTATGTATGTGGATTGGGAGAGTCCAAGCAGCCTCTTAGATCTATCCCTATAGATCTTCATCCCTAAAATGTAGGCTGCTTCCCTCAGATCCTTCATCGAGAATTGTGACAACAGCCACACTTTTATTCTCTATAATGTAGGGACATCATCTCGATTAAGAGAATGTCATCCACATATAATATAAAAAATATAATTATTGAACTATTTACCCACTTATATATGCAGGGTTCCTCTCCGTTCCTAATGAAGCCATACATTCTGATCACCTTATCAAAACGTATGTTCAAACTCCAAGATGCTTGCTTCAATCCATAAATGGATCTTTGAAGCTTGCATACCTTAGACTCATCTTTGGATGTGAATTCTTCAGGTTGTATCATATGCACTTTTTTATTCAGCTCTCCATTTAAGAAAGTTGGCTTCACATCCATCTGTCAGACTTCATAGTCTAGGTATGCTGCTATCGTAAGCATGATCTGAATGGATTTGAGCATTGCCATAGGAGAAAATATCTCATCATAGTCAATACCATAACACTGACGATAATCCTTGGCTAACAAATGGGCTTTATAGGTCTCCACCTTCTCGTCTACGCCCCTCTTCCTCTTGAAGACCCACTTACATCCTATGGGTTTAACCCCTTCAGGTGGGTCAACCAATGTCCATACATCGTTGACCTTCATGGACTCCATTTTGGATTTCATAGCTTCAAGCTATTTATCAGAGTCAGACCTCTACATCGCATCCATGTAGGTGATCAGATCCTCATCATTCTCATCGAGTTCAATAGGATCCCCATCTCGGACCAAAAAACCTAAGTATCTGTCCGACTGACATGGTATTCTACCGGATCATCTTAAGGATGTTTGTTCATTGAGCTCCAGGTTTGATCTTATCAAATTTGATTCAGATTCAATCATTGATGTTGGTTCTTCGATCTATTGAACTTCATCAAGTTCAATTTTGGAGGCACTTATTCCTTTACTAAGGAATTTTTTTTTCAAAAAGTGTGCCTTATTGCTGACAAACACTTTTTGTTCAGCAGGCAGGTAAAAGTAATATCTCCTCATTTTCTTGGGATACCCTATAAAGTTATATTTATCAGACCTAGGACTGAGCTTATCAGTTTGTAATCATTTAACATAAGCAGAACACCCCTAGACCCTAAAGTAAGAGAGGTTCGGTCTATGCCCTAATCATATCTCCTATGGTGCCTTACTAACTGACTTACTCGATACATTATTAAGCACAAGATAGGCTATTTCAAGTGCATATATCTAAAAAGAAATCGACAGAGTTGCAAACCCCATCATAGACTGAACCATGTCTAACAAGGTTCGATTCCTCCTTTTTGAGATGTCATTATATTGTGGTATCCCTGAAGGGATTCATTGGGAAAAAATCCCAATCTCTCCTAGATATGTCATAAATTCACTGGAGAGATATTCACCTCCTCAATCAAATTAAAGAGTTTTAATATTTTTTTTCAATTTGTTTTTCTACTTCATTATAAAATTGTTTGAATATTTCAAATGATTCGGACATCTGTTTCATCAAGTAGACGTACCCATATCTAGACAGATCGTCTGTGAATGTAATAAAATAGCTATACCCTCCTCTAGCATATATAAAGGAAAAATTGGCTTTTTTTCTTGTAGGATCTTCCAGATCTAATGAGATCTGGGGCGGAATATTTCAAAAAAAATTATCCTACGATATTTCAGATCTAAGATCTATTAGATCTAATTCCTATTATCTGATATTAAATCTGAAAATATGAAGAATAGAGAAATACCTCTAGGATAACTAGATTATCCTATAGATGATTGCAGCAATGCCCAAGGTTCTAAAATAGCCATGCAGTCGTCTGACCTCTATCGGTATCCACTCGAGTAGGATCTGGATCATCTTCTTCTTGTGAATCTTTGCTCCAAAAATTAGATCTGGATCTGATCTGAAAGATCTTCAAAAGATCTTCTGAAGCTGGAGCAGTAGCTTCTCGATAAATCTCTATAGCCTTCTAATCAAGAAGCCACCATGCCTTGGACAAGCACCAGATGGATGCCCAACCTCTTGGACATGAAGAGGGAAGGGAAAAGAGTAGAGAGGGTGTGGAGAAGTGGAGAGGATTCAGGCTTTTGCTAGTTTTTGCATAGAGTCTCTCAACCCTAGGCGTAGACAGGGTTTAAATAGATCCTGTTGCGCCATGCAGTGCCACATCATTCAATGAATCAAAAAATTTTAATTAATTCTGAAAAAATTTTGATTGGTCGAGTGATATCATCTGATCATATCAGATAAGAATCCCCATAATCTCTCCTACTGTTGGTGCCAACACTGGATAAGCACAGTGAGATTTGCACCCCACAGTCCAAGTTGATCAAGGGATCAGAGTCCTCATCTCATGGAACTCTATCCTTATCCACTTGAGGTGCACGCCCAATCTGAATATGGCACCCACTTTGAGGCTCAATTTAGAAGGTGGACACTCCAAAAAAAATCTCCAATGACTTCTTACCAAGTGGCCTTCAGTCCAAGGTCCACGGGTCAACATTTGACCAATGTCCTAAAACGGAAATGGCAGGTGATAGAAATTAGCAGGTGTTGTCTTAAATTCATCTCATGAATTAAGACAAGTCCTTTTTGAGCTAGACTGGCTCCAGTCAGACTGTGAGAAAACTTCTTAAAGTTCTCTGAGTAAGTCAAATCACATTTGGCTCAGTCGAGATAGAAAAGATTATACGAGGAGAAAGTTAGGCTCAATCGTGTGCTAGCATGATTTCTTTGAACCTAATTGGATCTAATCCAAATCAATCGAACTGGGCTAGCTCAATTGATGACATGTAGACCCTAACTCTTGTTTGTGTGACCTAGTTAGGTTTATTTTCGTATGATAATGAGACATGTCGTGATCTCATCATCGACATCATTGAAACTCCTTTCGATGGATCAGAACTCTTCTGATTCAGACAATTAGAATGATCGATCATCAAGATCATTCTAATTGCTCTCAAAATCCATCAGTCACACCTAGCAGTATATGATGGCAACCCATCAAAAATGAAGATGAACCTCTCGGTGCAGCTACCTGTGTGATTGAGTTCCTCTATCATGAGTCCCGACTGAATTAGGGTTAAGGTGAACTCATCAAACCCAACATCAGTCATATGAATCAATCGATCGATCCAAGTTCAATGTGAAACTTTAATGAAAAACTCTTTTTCATTATTTCACTCTGTCATGGCCATGGGTTTAAGGACTCAATCTTTCGATCATCATAAGACTACTCCTCTTATCTATCGAGGTTGATAGATCCCATCTTGGTGCAATCTGGTTCCTACAATGAATATGCTATGGCCAACATACACCTCAGGATTTCGAATGGCTAGGAGACCGAGTTATGGTGTAGTCAAACTATAACACATTCAAGGTGAACTATCGATGTACCTCAGGTCAAAGAACTAGACACACAGCTACAGCATCGAGCTAGTCATCGATGAGAAGGTAGATTTTCTTTTGACTACTCAAGGTGGTCACGCTCAGTACTCTCGTTCTGAATGAATATCTATACTCTCGCTCTGGTATCTCCCTACTATAGACTCAAGACACATCTATCCTAAGGAAGCGATCGTACACCAACCTTCTGGATCGATCACCATCCTCGTGATGATCCTATGGTCAGGAGCTATTTATGAGTTAGTTATGTAAATTCATGTCTTAAATTTTTAAATCTTGAAAATATGAATTAACATTCCTACTAACTCAAAGGATGTATCACAGACATAATGTACATAATGTGATGGTAGAATAATCTTTTTATTTATTTATAGTAAAAATTATAAATTTGTCCTTACATTTGTACAGGAATGTGTCAGCCAATCTGCCATCCAGGACACACATCTAACAAACTCCCACTTGACGTAATGCCAATTGGCTACATATCTAAGTCCCATCTTCTCAAGGTGGGCTTTGATCTTCTGCTGGCCTAATGGCTTTGTCAGTGGGTCTGCCATATTGTCTATAGAGTCGACTCTCTTAACCTCGACATAACTTTTTTCGAGGTAATCACGGATCAGATGGAATCACCACTCAATATGCTTGGACTTCTGGTGAGATCTTGGCTCCTTAACTAGGGCTATGGTGCCATTATTATCGCAGTAAAGAGGGATGGCATCCGATGACATCACTTCAAGCTTTGTGACAAACTTCTTGTACCAGAATGCCTCCTTCACAGCTTCTGATGTAGCAATATACTCTGCCTCTGTGGTGGAATCAGCAATCACCGTCTGCTTGAAACTCTTCTGGCTAACTGCACCATTGCAAATGAATAGACTTTCAGATGTCGACTTTCGATCATCTATATCAGACATAAAGTCTGAGTCTGTAAATCTCTGAACCTGGAGTTCTCCATTCCCAAACACTAGAAACATATCCTTAGTCCTTCTCAAGTACTTAAGGATACATTTCACAGAAGTCCAGTGCTCTTCGCCTGGATTCGACTGATATCTGCTTGTGACACTCACAGCATGGGCCATATCAGGTCATGTACATAGCATGGCATACATGAGGCTTCCTATTGCCAAAGCATAAGGGATCTTGCTCATGCATTCAATCTCCTCAGGTGTGCTAGGGCACATCTTCTTGGAGAGATGAATGCCATGTCTAAAAGGTACTAAACCTCTTTTGGAGTTTTCCATGCTAAATCTTTTTAGCACCTCCTCTATGTACATCTTCTGTGAAAGTCCCAGCATCCTATTTGGTCTATCTCTATAGACCTTAATACCTAGAATAAAGGATGCCTCTCCTAGATCTTTCATAGAGAACTCCTTAGACAACCATATTTTGACTGAGGTCAACATGAAAATATCATTCTCAATTAGGAGGATGTCATTTACGTACAGTACGAGGAACATAACTGCACTCCCACTGACCTTCTTGAACACACATGATTCCTCCTCGTTCTTGATGAAATCAAATATTTTGATCACATCATTGAAATGAGTATTTCAGCTCCGAGATGCTTGCTTAAGTCCATAAATGGACCTTTGCAGCTTGCAGATCTTGTGATCATCATCACTAGATGTGAAACCAAGCGGCTGTTCCATATAGATATCTTCCTCAAGATATCCATTTAAGAATGCCGTTTTCATGTCCATCTGCCATATTTCATAATTGAAATAGGCTGCAATAGCAAGTAATGTGCGGATGGATTTTAGCATGGCTACAGGCGAAAAGGTATTCTGATAGTCAATGCCTTCACGCTGACTATAACCTTTCGCTACGAGCCTAGCCTTGAATGTCTCCACATTCCCATCTGCACCTATCTTTCTCTTGAAGATCTATTTATACCTAATAGGTACAATACTTTCAGGTGGATCTACCAAAGTTAAGACTTGGTTTGAGTGTATTGAGTCAATTCCTGATCTCATTGCCTCTAACCATTTCTCAGAGTCGATATCTGATATCGCCTCGTCATAGGTCTTGGGGTCATCATCATGACTCTCATTTTTCGTGAGAAACATTTTCTCTACTTCCTTTTGTATAGTACCTAAGTACCTTTCAAGAGGATGAGAAATCCTAATCGATCTACGAGGTGGAAGAGGTTGTGTTAGGACTGGTTCTAATTGATTGGGTTCCTTAGGTTCTTTAGCTCGTTGCTCTCGGGAGACATTCTCCTTGAGCTTAATTATTCTTCCGATGCCACTATCTTGAATAAACTATTTTTCAAAAAAAATAGCATGTCGATTCACAATCATATTGTGGTCTTTTAGAATATAAAAATAGTATCCTAATGACTCTTTAGGATATCTTATGAACCAAGCTCTTAAAGATCTGAATTCTAACTTATCCACCTGCTGTCTCTTGACATGAGCCGGACAATCCCAAATTCTCAGATGACTCAGACTTGGCTTCTTACCATGCCATATCTCATACGGTGTGGTAGGAACAGTTTTAGAGGAAATCCTATTCAATACATATATTGCCGTAATGAGACAATGTCCCCAAAGAAACTCAGGGAAGCCGTGAAGCTCATCTGGAACGGACCATATCTAATAGGGTCCGATTTCTCCGTTCTGAAACTCCGTTGAGTTGTGGCATTCCAGATGGATTCCATTGAGAGCTATGCCATTGTCCTTAAGATAGTCTAAGATCTCCCGACTAAGGTATTCACCTCCTCGATCTGATCGAAGAACCTTAATAGGCTTTCCTGTTTATTTTTTTACCTCATGCCTGAATTCTTTGAACTTTTCAAAGGCTTCAAACTTATGTTTCATTAAAAACACATACCCATCCCTAGACATATCATCGGTGAAGGTAATGAAGTAGACATAGTTGCCTTTAGCCGGTTACATTAAATGGGCCGCACACATCTGTATGTACTAGGGCAAGTAGGTCTGGAGCCCTTTCCCTATGTCTTGTAAAAGGAAGCTTGGTCATTTTGCCTTGTAGGCATGATTCACAAACTGGATATGACTCAAAAGTCAATGGACTCAATAGTCCAGATTTCTCCAATTTGTTAACCCTGTCTTTTGCTATATGACCTAGCCTTAGGTGCCACAGATACCTATCATTTAGACTATCTCTAGGCCTTTTAATTCTCATGGCATTCACATTTTGCTCGATATGAAATACAGATACATCAATATGTAGCTGATAGAGATCATTAATAAGAAAACCATTTGCAACTTTATTATTTTCATAAAATATGTTACAATGGTTCTTATGAAAGCTAATCACATAGCCTTCTTGTGCTAAACATGAAATAGAAATCAAATTTCTGCTTGCTGCAGGCACATAATAACAATCTCTAAGAACTAAATCTAATCCTAACGGTAATCACAGAGGGTAGGTTTCCACAGCCACAACAGCAACTCTTGCTCTGTTCCCAATGCGTAGGATCATATCTCCATCCCTTAGCCTTCTGCTCTCCTCAAGATCCTGCATAGAAGTGCATAAATGAGCACTAAAACCAGAGTCAAGTACTCAACTGGATGCAGAGAAAACTGTAAGATTAGATTCTATAACGAGCATACCTCCAGAAGGACCATCCTTCTTGTTCTTCAAGGTGGCCAGGTACTGAGGACAGTTCTGCTTCCAATGGCTGTCTGAATTACAGTGGAAATATTTTTCCTTTTCAGCAGCCTTCTTCTTCGATTCCGTCTTCTTCTTCTTCCCATCCACCTTCTGCTTCTTCACAGACTTCTTCTTCTTTCAAAAGACTTTCTCTTGAAAGAAGTTTGCTCCATAATAAGGACTGAGCCTTTTGAACCCTTCAAAAAAAGCTCAGCCGTAACCAACATGTTCATTAAGTCGGCCAAGGTACACTACATCTTATGTATATGGAAGTTCATGATGAACTGACCATATGCATTAGACAAGGATTGAAGGATCACATCAATCTGAAAATTCCTATCTAAGATGACATCGAGTTTCTCAAGCTCCTCAAGGTCCTTGATCATTGACAAACAATGCTCTTGGACTGACTGCCCATCATGTATTTTAGTCTTAAAAAGTCTTTGGCAGACTTGATACTTGGCTGTGCAACTTTGTTCACCAAACAACTCTTGTAGGTGAGCCAATATTTGGCGGGTAGTCATAATGTTCTCATGCTGGCACTGCAAGTCATCAGATATGGCACCCAACATGTAGTATCTGGCTTTGTTATCATCATCCATCCACTTTTTCAGAGACGCTCTCTGTTCAGCAGTCGGACGTGCTGGTATAGCAGGTGGGTCCTGGTCCAAGACATGAGTCAGTTTCTCGAAACCCAAAATAATTCTATAGTTCCTTAATCAATCTTTAAATTAGGTCCAATCAATCTGTGGGTGTCTAGTATTTTGGTCAGGGGTTGGATGCAGACATGTTTCCTGTAGAGAGTCAAAAGTTTCTAGTTAGATTTTGTAATCAGACATAACCAATTTATTTAGAGGTTTCATTTTTAAACAAATTAAGCTCTCACTATTTTCTTAGATCCCTACACTCCCTAGGTAGAGATGTGAAAATCTCTGTGATTAGTAATTTCTAGTGGGTGGTGCGGTCTCACCGACTGGCTCACCACCTCACCTAACAGTTATTGGTGATGGATCAACCGATGAGTGGACAACTCTTATCCAATGATTCTCTAATCATGGTGCACCCAAAATTTGACCTTTAATTCATGAAGCTCATCGTGCTCGGAATATTGCTCCAATCTTTAGTTAAGTCAGACCCATCATTTGCATGAATTAGATTCCTGATTGGATCCCTCACCGCATTTGGAATATTGAGCACAGCCCATCCTCTAATCCATAGCATCCTATACCTAATGGACATGGTTGCATCTTCTCGATGCAACTGAGCCACTGTAACCAGTCGAGAACAATCAATCTCGGAAAGGGCCCGCACATCCATAATGGTGGAAGACCTTAGACTTAATATTTTCTTAGGGAGATTTGATTTAGGTCTCATTAAACTTGACTTGATATAGTCATAACAATTATGACTAACCTAGTGACATGGGCTAGCTCGAATTGTTAGCCATCTCAAATCAGAACTGGGTCGACACATATGGCCAGGTAAGTGAGATCGGTGGAAGGGATATGCCATTAACTTGACAAGAACGCATTCGAGTCGAGTAGCTCCCAATTAAAAACCAGTCGGTCACATCTACCCAACTTACCTTAGACACCAAATTGTCGAACCAGAACAATTGGGTTAGTCTATAATCCAGGCTCTAACCACTGAGCCAAATTAGGTCTTAACTTGATCGAGTCACATCTAAAAATGATTCGACATTGACCTAGACTTAATCCTATTAGACTGGTCAATTATTAGCTTTCATGATCCCATCTAACCAACTTTTGATTCGGTTTGATCAACCGCTAGACCTAATTGAGCTACCCAAGCCCGAACCAATTTTATGAAAATGGCTTAGATCTGAAATTCTTAATTTTAGATCTAATTTAATTTTATAAGCTTAATTCATTAATTAAGTCTTGGGTTCATAAACAAAATATTAAATAAATCTTAAGGTTTCAGGATCTAGGGTTTTACAGAAAAGTAAATTTTGATTTCTGATTAAGGATGAACGCGCAGCACCCCTACATGCCATAAGAATACCCCATTGAATGGGAGGAGGTCTTAAACCCTATTTTATTCTTATGATCGAACGGTCATGAGGAACACCTTAATCAAAAATATTAATTTAACTACAAAACTAGTTAGATCTAAGTTACATATCACATATATAATTTCAGATCTAACTTATACATGCTTTGCATACATCTCATGTATTAAAATCTGATCTAATTAGTATGCTTTCAGATGTGATACATCACATATAACATCTGAAAAATAAAATTTAAATTGAACTATTCAATATAAAATCTATTCTAGACAGTTACTAGAATAATTCTACAACTAGTCTAGATATGCAATAGATCAATCTTATGTATTAATTAAATTTTATTTTCTATTTTTTGATCTGAATATAATATTTATAATATCAAAAAAATAAAAATAAATTAGATCTAATTTATATTTTATCACATTAAAACATAAAACTATAAGACTATTCATAGATCAAACTACTCCTAGTCTAGTTATGTATCTCATACATGTTAGATCTACTTAGATTTAATTTTAATTTTTTTGATTTTAGATCCTATCAATCTGATGTGATATCTAAAATCCATTAATATTAGATAAATAAAAATAAAAATTAATCTAAATTAGATCTGAAATAGAGCAATCAACCTGGCTCTGATACCAGTTGAAGGAAAAATCAATTTTTTCCTGGTAGGATCTTCTAGATCTAATGAGATCTGGGTGAAATATTTCAAAAAAAATTATTCTACAATATTTCAGATCTAAGATCTATTAGATCTAATTCCTATAATCTGATATTAAATCTAAAATTAAATCTAAAAATAAAGAATAGAGAAATACCTCTAGGGTAACTAGATTACCTGTAGATGATCGCAGCAATGCCCGAGGTTCTAAAATAGCCACACAATCGTCTGCCTCTATCGATATCTACTCAAGTAGGATCTGGATTATCTTCTCCTTGCAAATATTTTCTCCAAAAATCAAATTTGGATCTGATCTGAAAGATCTTCAAAAGATCTTCTGAAGCTGGAGCAGCAGCTTCTCGATAAATCTCTGTAGCCTTCTAATCAAGAAGCCACCATGCCTTGGACAAGCACCAGATGGATGCCCAACCTCTTGGACGTGAAGAGGAGAGAGAAAGGAGTAGAGGGGCTATAGAGAATGGAAGGATTCAGGCTTTTGCTAGTTATTGCATAGAGTCTCTCAACCCTAGGCATATATAGGGTTTAAATAGATCCTGCTGTGCCATGCAGTGCCACATCATTCGACCAATCAAAAAATTTTAATTAATTTGAAAAAATTTTCATTGATGGAGTGATATCATCTGATTATATCAAATAAGAATCCCATAATCCCTCCTACTATTGTGCCAACACTGGATAAGCATAGTGAGATTTGCGCCCCACAGTCCAAGTTGATCAAGGGATCAGAGTCCTCATCTCATGGGACTATCCTTATCCACTTGGGGTGC